>NC_081406.1:179721838-180026005 GCF_030272615.1 Cryptomeria japonica | reverse complement strand
CACTGATTTGCCAAAGGATAAGACTGAATCCTATAAAGGTATGTAAGCATTACATATCTTTTCCAGTTCTAGATCTGTCTCATGTCGCCTCTTAACTAAATCAGTGTAGAAAAATGAAACATTGGATGTGTAGGATAGAATTCTCCCTCTTGTCTCAATAGCTTTTCTCAAAAGATCTTTATTCAGGGATAAAGCAATCTTCCATTTATCAATATCTTTCATTATATGTTCTCCTCTTTTCTTCCTATAGTTTTTCTCAGCCAAAGTCTAAGATTCTTCCTCAAGGGCCTTGAGTTGGTCAGAAGAATCAGCAACCAACTGGCCAAGCTTGGAAATAGGAGTTGACAAGTTCCCTATAACAGTCTCTCATAGAAGACTTGACAAAATTTCTACAACAGTTTGGATGGTTTCAACTTCCTTCCTCTGTTCTTTAAGCCTCTTCTTCTGAGCTCTAGATTGCATCACAGTTGCAATCTCCAATAATTCCGGTGCACTCATATTGTCAATATCTATAGGCCCTTTGATGCCTAATGAGTCATCATCATCATCATTCTATTGCTTGACTAATGCCTTTTTTAGTTCAACAGATTTCTCCTTCTCAGTTTTCTCTTGATCTTTCTCCTTTTCCTATTCAGAGGACTTTTCTACAACTCTTTCAATGGGTTTCTCCTAGGTAGCTTATGAAACCGGTGGTAGTTGTGATTTCACTTGTTGATCTTTTACCAGTGGGGGGGGAATATCCACACTTGGTTGTGTAGTTGGCACTTCCAGTGCTTTAACCAATGAAATAGTTTGTGGCTTCTTATTTGGTTCAATAATATTCCTAGAAAGATAAATGGTATCTTGTACATCATCAACAAAAATTGCCAGTTAAGAAGTAGTGTCATCCTTCTTTTTGATAGGATAGACAATATCAGCTTGTAATATTTCTTCCTCATCCATTTTCGGTCTTTCCACAATATCTTGTTCATTATCCCGTTGGGACTCTATCTGCTTATGCATTGTTTGAATGTCCCTTGCTATCTGATGAGTCTCAACTTCAACAGATTGCATCTTTCCACTTATTAACCTTAATCTCCTTGACTTAAAATGAAATTATGTTTTGTTGTTATCAAGCAATGCAATTAACTCATCTTTAGTCAAATCAGGAAAATATTGAATAAACACATTATCAATAAAAAAAAAATTCTTCATAGCTTCTTCCCATTTATTCAAAAGAATAGAATATAAAGAATCGAGAATTTCATTCTTAAGATCATGAGGTAATCAATTGTAATGACACAAATGGTTTATTACCTGTTGAACAATGTGTTTCTTCTGATCTTCATCAAATGAATCAAAACATTCTTTAACATTATCAAGCCTATTCCTTCCTAATGTCTTTACCATTCTCTCAAAATTAGTCGTAGGTTTGTAAGACAAAACTTTAATGGGAATTCTCTGAGAGGTAGATTCAACTGGTCTGGCCTTCTTGCTAGTGCCTTCACTTTCTTTGACTCCTCCTCAATGTCAGTGTCATTAGATTCTACTTGAAGAATCAATTGTTGACCTCTCTTCTTTGTTGCAGTCTACTTCTTTATGTATACCTTTGGCACTGGTTCCTTTTTAACTTGGACACTTCGTGTCACTCTCGTACTTGTTGACACTAGGGGTGCTTTCTTAGCCACCTTCTTTTTCCCTTTACCACTACTGGTTTCAGATTTTGTAGTTTTCTCCTAAACAATATCAAGTATTTTCTTCTTCTTGTCCACTAGAGATGCCAACAGGTTATTGGCATAACTAATCAATAAGTCACAATTGACTTCATAGCTCATGTCTTCCATTTCATCTTCTCTGGGTTCAATAGCTTCCATCAGACAAAAATCAATGGTGACTATGAAAATGATGTTCTTGGCAAATATTTTCACCACATCTTCAGGTAGCCTAACCCTCATACTCATTTTCTTTTGAAATTAATTGAAGTACCTATTTATTGTAGTAGACAAAGTGTTCTTAACAACCTTAATGTTGTTCTTGATCTGAGAAGTTGCCAGTAGGTCTTCTGACCATTCTATATCACCAATTCCTGATAGGAAATTCTAAAAGTAAAAGAATAAACCAATCAATAACTAACCAAATTTTAATTTCTAACTGATGTCCTTAATTTATTGTAGATTCAACATCAATTGACTCCTTATGGCCTCACATAGGCCATAATCTATGTTCTCAACAATCATTCTATAGGTTGTATGCACTGTTGTAGATGGCACACTGTTCATTCTATTGGAATAGAATATCTTGTAACCTATAACCATAGTAGTCAGTTTAACTGTTGGGTCCTTAATGTTATTAATAGGAAATGCATTCCCACCAGAGGTAGATGAGGTTAAAGTGGTTACAGTCTCTTTAGAAATTCACCTTAGCATGGGAACTTCATCGGTTGACCAAAAAATAGTCACATCATGGATAGCTTCCTTGGTTATAGTGTGTGTCCTTTCCAGATACATGTTTTCACCATGAACATGACTTTGAATGATTCTGATGTGTTCTTCTTCAAAATCCTTAAGAAAATAAGCTGCATTATGAAAACCCTTCTCATAAACCCTGATATACTTGGGTTGAATCTTTTCGCTCTTATCACAAAGGGATTTCAATTGAGAATAAATTGATAGTGATCCTAAATCTTCAAATTTACAATCAATATAACTAGATAAATCACCTTTTATGATAACACCTTCAAGAACTTGAGATAAAGAATTGTAAGACAATATTTGTTTCGATTCCACAACCTCCATAGGTTCTGATGTGATCATTAGCCTCTCTACTTTCTTAGATGATGAAGCTATTCAGATAAACTTGATTCGAAAAGGGATTTACAGGGAAATACCTTAATCATGTGTTGCCTCGATTATCGGTTGATTACTCAAATGCACACTAGTTCCACCTTCACTAATCTTCGAATCAACTTCAATCACATAGTTTACAACACAAATTCATCCATAACTAGCTAAAAAATCTCTCTTCGCTCTGCAAGTGTTGAAGAATCCTCTTTGAAATGCATTTAGGGTAAAAATAACATAGTAAAACTCATTTTTATCCTTTTTACATATTGCATTAATTGCTCGACTGCTAGGGTTACAAACCCTAATATACCGCTTGACGGTATATCTAATATTAATAGGTGTAAAACTGGTTGACAAACTTTCAAAAAACCAATTTACAAAGATATAAAGATCTCTCACAGAATGACTCAAAAATAAAAGCTTTCTTACCACTCATCTTTCAAGGGGTCTGGAAGTAGATTTACCGCTATGCTCCCCTTAGCCCTGTTGAAAGGCTTAATTCATCAGTGCAAGATTCTCCACACTAGGTGAAGGATTAGGTTCTTCTGCAGACATATCATCACTCTTCTTTTTTCAGATTCGATTCATCTCTTCTCTGGTTTCCTCAACATTTACCTTTTGCTTACCCTTCTAGTCTACAAGATGATTAACTGGTTTGTTCTTTATGGTTCTATAGAACTTTTCCATGTGTCTCAATTTGTGACAATGATAGCAGGCCATTCTAGATGATCTCCAAGGTCCTACATTGCCTCTTCTAGTTCTCCTTCTGCAATTCATAGCCACATGACCATAATTGTTACAAATGGTGCAAATGACATTAGTTACATTTTCTATCTCAAATGGACTAAACCGGTTGACATAGGGTTTATGATAGTTCAAGTTACCCCGGTTGTCATAGGTTCTCCTCTAGTTACCATTAGGTCTTGGATTCATGTGAGGTACTAGATTATTTGCTCCATATCAGCATTCAACTGATCTATATCCATACATGTTGCATGTAAAACAATGACCTTCAAATATCTTAGATACATGCCTAGCATTTTCATTGTATCTTGTATTCTTATTTGGTCTATTTATACACACATTTGTAGCATGTCTTTGTAGCATGTCTAGGTTTATGATAGGAAAAGAAAACAGGTTTAAAAACTTTCTTACCGACAAGCTTGTTAGCCTTAGGAGCAATTTTGTGCTTGTGAATGTTGCTCTTGGTACTGGAAGACTCTCCTTTCTCAGATGTGTTAAATCCTAGTCCAGATGTATCACCTTTCATCCTCTGAGATTGGATCTTCTCATCCAGCATAGAAGAAGTTTTATTGAACTTTTCCTACTTTCCATCAGCCTCAGTGAGTTCTCTGGTAAGATCTTCATTGTGTTTTGTAAGAGTCTCTCTTAGGGATGATGCCATTCCAAGATCTAGCTGCAAATCCTCTTTATCTTCTTTCTCTACATGCCAATGTTCATGCAAGGTTGCATTCTCTTGTTTGATCTTAGCAATCTCATGATCTCTTTCTTTGGCAAGGTCTTTAGTTGCCCTCCTAGCTTCTAGCTCCTGGCTCATGCAAATAGTTAGGGCTTCTAACTCTCTTCTTAGATTTAGCTTTTCACCGTTCATTTTTTCAAATTATTCAGCTAATGAATCAATGTTAGCATCATTTGAAGAACTATTATCAGATATTTCCAATAGTTATTCAGTTAGCTCTCTCCTTTTGACTTGTGAAGATTTAAATCTGACCCTTAGGGTTTCAAGCTCTTCCTTGGTAGCTTCAAGCACTCTAGCCATCTCAAAGTAGCTCATATCCACCATGGGGGCTTTAGGGTTTCCTTCCAAGTGATTAACTCTTAAAGAAGTTAGGACCTGATACCAATTAATAGACTTATAAAGCATTGAGAGGGGAGGGGTGAATCAGTGACAAAAAAACAATACCACTTTCAACACTGATAAGTTGAGATACTTAACAAAGTTTACTAAACACTATGCATGCAATCCAAAATGATATTAAATCATCCACAATAAGTAAAACATACACCATAACACAAGTGTTTATATTGTTGGCATTATACAACTAGATGAGAATGGTTGATGTTGTCATTGATGGCAACCAACTAGTAACATGGTTCATAGGCTATACCGGCAATAAATTTCATCTACCAACACTGGTAGTTACAACAAGGGTTATTTACACCGGCATCTAGTTACACCGGCAATAGATCCAACAGGCACTCCAAGACGACTTGAAAATAATATTATTCTGTATTGTAAATATATTTGTATAGCCGACATGATGTATTGTAAAGACTCATATATGTATGAGATCTTGTAGGTCATTTTGAAATGTAATTAGGTAATGTAAGGAAGTGATATATGAGATGTTATAGGTTATGATAGAGAATAAACTATATATCCATTTTGATGTATTTATCTTATGAGCGAATAAGAGCATAGCAAAGTGAAGCAAGGTTTATGGTAGTGGTATTAGATAGAGCTTAAACTGTTACAGAATCCATCATTGTAGATGCTATTTTGAGCAATACATTGTTATTGGATTTAACCATCTAATTGTAGTCAGTGGGACTCCTTTTTGTTGTTGAGCAATGAGATCTAGGTAGTGTTGGCATATGTGGAGAGTATGTTGACATGATGATATTATGTTGTCATTGATGTCAATATGTTGAAGAGTGAACTGGTAATATGTTGAAGATGAACCGGTTTATTGAAGTTAAGGAACTGGCAAAGTGAACTGGTATATGTGCAAAAGGTGAAGCGGTATGTTTGTCCAAGTGAACCAGTATATGGAATGTTTTCTATCAAGGTTTAATATGGTATGACTACCGGTTGGTAGTCCTAGCCTCAGGGTTTCCGATTGAAGTGTTTTGATCCTGTGTGATTCAACTGATGGCATTTTGTGATGAGTTAGTATTGTAATGGAGATCAGATCATGTTGCCACATCAACCTCGTGCACATGAAGGATCTTGCATGAAGGGGATTGATCCTATCTACCTCAAGAATGTTTGACTTCCCTACAAATGGTGATGAATGCATGATGGGTTATCACCTCCAAGAAGCGGTGAAGAACGAATGATGGAGAATGTCTTGAGATCTATTCAAGATCCTTGTATTCAAATGCAAAGTGTTCAATGGTCAGGATTGAACTGACTGAATTGCTCAACCTAAATGTTTAGGGTTTAGGGTTTATGCTACCAACCTATCTGTTTCCTATAAGGTCGATGTTGTGTTACATGTTGTGTGTGTATCTAAGTGCAGAGATACGTGATTCTTGCCATACCAAATAAGAGAATTGATACCTGCAAAGTGTGTGTGCAGAAGGAAGGAACTAAAATGGATCTGCATTGGCATTGAGTGCTATTACCAGATCATTGTAATACCTATTGATCTCTAATCACTTCAACAGTTGGAAAATCCCTTAACAGGGTAGCTTTAACCAATTTGTTGTAAATCCTTTAATAGGGTGACTCAAAGCCATTGAGTTCATAAAATCCTCTAACAAGGTAACCTTTAACAGGTTTTAACCCTTAACCAGGTATTCTAGCTATCCCCTAACCGGGTGATCCCTAACAGGATGGGTTCCTAACAGAACCTGTTGTAACAATCTTTAACTGGACTAGGCTCCTAACAGAGTGGACTTCTAAAGAGTTCAAAAATAGCTTGTGGGTATTCATCCCCACCGTGGTTTTTCCCAGTTGGGTTTCCATGTGAAAATTATGTGTGATATGTGTGATGCCTCTTTCATGTGATATTTTGTTATTTCCTGTTTAGTGGTGAATCATGTTGATCTAGCAAATTATTGTATCTCAAAATGATAGAATATTTGTTTATGCATAAGGATAAAGTGGAAATGAGGAAGTAGGTTGTATGGAAAGCTAAGTGTTGCCAATTTATGTCTTTCACCATCTCATTATGTTTAACCGATAGTAATCTGGTTTAGACCGGTATTAGTGATTGTTTGTCAAGTGCACTATTTGCAATCCAACCAGTTTAGGAAAAGTTTTTGTGTCTGTACTAATTCACCCCACTTCTCAATACCGGTTTGGTACTCACTATTCATCATTGAGTTATCAATTGGTATCAGAGTGTCCTCCAGGTCCTCTATGTTGAAAGCTTAACTACTTGAGGGAAATATCCTATTGTAATGATGAAGAGGGAAGGTCCAAAGTTCAACAAAGATAACTTTAAAATATGGAAGGATAGAATGAAGATATACATCAGAAGCATGGGTGCTCAACATTAGAGCTATGTTGAGAATGCTTATGTTATCCCTATCGATACTCTCACCGATGACCAAAAAAGAGAGATTCAGGAGAATGGGCAAGTCATGGAAGCCCTAATTAGTAGTTTATCTGACATTGAGTTTATTGATGTTCAGGACAAAGAAAATCCCAAATAAGTATGGGATACTCTCGAGAATATCTATGGCGGTGATGAGCATGTGAAACAAGCTAAGGAAGAAAGCCTTAGAGGAAAGTTTGAAGACATGCAGATGGTTGAAGGAGAGACCATTCAACAATATGGAATAAGAATCAAAACTATTGTTGGAGATATCAAGAGTGCAGGTTGTAAAATGGAAGATTCCACTGTTGTTAGCAAAGTTTTGAGATCCTTATTAACAATCTATGCAATAACGGTTGCTACTATTCAGGAGTTGAGGTCAATAAACAAGACTAAGGTATCCCTAGACTCCATCATTGCAAAGTTGAGAGCCTATGAGCTAAATATTTTTGATGGCACTGTTCAAAAGACTAAATCAACCTTTAGAGCATCTACTACACCATCTAGAAAAGGCAAAGAAGCTAGTACCAGTGGTGAACCAAGACAGAGCATAGAAATGGATGATGAGGAGATCCTGATGGAATTTGAAGCTTTTCTTGTCAAGAGACTTCATAAGGGAACCGGTAAATACAGAGGCAAGCTTCCTTTGAAATGCTTCTCTTGTAACTAGATAGGACACATTGTTGTAAACTGTCCTAATGGTGATAGGAAGGACAAACCCGAAAAAGTTCAAGAAGTTCAAAGGAGGAAACTGGAGAAACTATTTTGTAGCAGTTGATGAAGGTGTCACTAATGAGGAATCAGAAGATGAAGAAAATGAAGATATTATGTTTGTAGCAGTCAAGGAAGATGTGTCAGACAAGAAATCTCTTGTCTCTCGCTTTAATAATTCCAATGAGTGGATTATTGATAGTGGTTGTTCTCACCATATGATTGGTGACCAGAGTAAATTTCTTTCCCTGGAAGAGTATGATGGTGGTGTGGTTCATTTTGGTAATGATGCACCATGTATGGTAAAAGGCAGAGGGTACATCTCTCTAAATGGAAGAAGCAATGCTGACAATGTGTATTGGGTAGAAGGTCTAAGGCACAACCTTTTGAGTGTTTCTCAACTAAATAATAATGGACTCACTCTGGAATTCAAAAATGGAGTGTGCAAAATCAATGGAAAGAGTGGTGAACTGATGGCTACCGGTATGCAGACCAAAGGTAACCTATTTTAGCTAAATGCTAATGTCAGTACATGTCTTATGGTTAAGTTTGAGGACAGCTAGATATGGCATAGGAGACTCTACCATGTAAACTTTGACAATATTGTGAAGACCAATAAGATCAAGGCAGTTAGAGGATTGCCTATGTTGAGCAAACTAGAAAATCCTTTGTGCAGAGAGTGTCAACTAGGGAAAATGTCTTCCTCAACTTTCAAAGGTAAATCTTTCACTGCAGACAATTTACTTGATCTTGTGCATACTGATTTGTGTGGTCCTATGAAAACAAGGAGTGTGCAGGGAGATAGGTATTTTATGATTCTTACAAATGATTGCTCAAGAATGATGTGGGTCACATTCCTGAAGGACAAGTCTGAGGCCTTTGGAAAGTTCAAAGCTTTCAGAGCACTGGTAGAAAAGGAAAGCGGTAGAAGAATCAAATGCCTTAGAATTGATTAGGGAGGAGAATTCATTTCCACTGAATTCAACAAATACTATGAAGAGAATGGCATCAAGAGGCAACTATCTGCCCCTCAGACTCCATAGCAGAATGGCCTAGCAGAAAGAAACAATCGAACTGTGGTTGAAGTGGATAGAACTATGTTGATCCAAGGAAAGGTTGCTCACACCTTTTGGAGAGAAGTGGCGAGCACTGTAGTCTACACAATGAACCGGGTACTCATCAAGAAAGGAAAGGATAAGACTCCTTATGAGTACTGGACCAATAAGACACCAGTGGTAAGCTACTTCAAAGTGTTTGGTAGTAAATGTTATATCAAGAGGAGTGAACGTTAGAGCAAGTTTGATGCTAAATGTGATGAGGGAATATTCCTAGGGTATTCCACAAAGAGCAAAGCTCTCAAATGTTTCAACAATAAGACTCAAAGAATTGTTAAAAGTATCAATGTTAGGGTTGATGAAAACTCTGAGAAACCTGAGGAAACTAGTAGAGAGCATGTAGTAACCTTCTGGGAACCGGTAGTAACCTTCTGGGAACCATTGCAAATCAGCCTAGTACCAATAATTGTGCTCCTACACTGGTGGATGCTGATGCTGATGAAGATGAGGATGAAGAAGAAAAGCAAGAGGAATCAGTTAAGAATATACCTAGGTATGTAAAACTCAATCATGATCCAAAGCAGATCATAGGAGACAAAGATGCAGGAATTCTTACAAGAAGAAAGGCCAAAGAAAAATCATGTATGATCTCTAAATTTGAGCCTAAATCATTCAAAGAGGCACATAAAGATGAAGACTGGATCAAGGCAATGGAAGAGGAACTTGATCAGATAGAAAAGAATGGTACATGGTCTTTGGTACCTAGACCGGAGCAAAAAAATGTCATTGGAACCAAATGGGTCTTCAAAAATTAACTGAATGAGGATGGCACAGTGGTAAGGAACAAAGCCAGACTAGTATGTAAAGGATATGCCCAAGAAGAAGGAGAAGAATATGGAGAAACCTTTGCTCCAGTAGAAAGATTGGAAGGAGTTCATATGCTTCTTGCATATGCAGCTTTTAAAGGAATCAAGGTATACCAAATGGATGTAAAATCTGCATTTCTAAATGGAATACTTGAAGAGGAGGTGTATATAGAGAAACCAGATGGGTTTTCCCTATCAGAAGATAGTGACATGGTGTGTAGGCTACAT
Organism: Cryptomeria japonica; assembly: GCF_030272615.1. Taxonomy (NCBI): domain Eukaryota; kingdom Viridiplantae; phylum Streptophyta; class Pinopsida; order Cupressales; family Cupressaceae; genus Cryptomeria; species Cryptomeria japonica. Next base: position 180,016,037 of record NC_081406.1, on the reverse strand, counting down.
AAAGCCTTGTATGGACTGAAGTAGGCACCTAGAGCATGGTATGAACGCTTGCACTCCCATCTTGTGAAGATTGGATTTGAAAGAACAAGTGAAGATAGCAATATCTACTTGAAATCAGAAGGAGATCAGATTCTGATTTGTAAAGTATTTGTTGATGACATAATCTTTGGTGGAGATGACAAGATGAGTCATGACTTTGCAGATGAGATGAAGAAGGAATTTGAGATGTCACTCATAGGGGAGATTAAGTTCTTCATTGGACTGCAAATTCAGCAAATGAAAGATGGAATCTTTATTACTTAGTCCAAGTATGTCAAAGAGGTGTTGAAAACCTTTGGCATGGAAGACAACAAACCGGTTGGTACACCAATGGTGACTGGTTGTAAACTATCAAAAGAGGATGACTTAGCATTGGTAAATGAGAAGGAATACCAATCAATAATTGGCAAGTTGCATTATGTAGTGCATAGTAGATCTAACATTGCACATGCAGTGGGTGTTACCGCTCAGTTTCAGAAAAGCCCAAGAGAATCCCACTTGGTAGCAGTCAAGTGGATTCTTAGATATCTGAAGGGAACTATTGACTATGGATTATGGTATCCATACAATGATGATTTCAACTTGAAAGTGTTCACAGATGTTGATTGGGCTGGTAATGTGGATGGCTGGAAGAGCATAACTGATGGTGCATTGTTTCTCGGTGGTAGACTGGTCTCATGGATGAGTAAAATGCAGAGTTGTATCTCTCAGTCTATAGTAGAAGCAAAGTATGTTGCAGCTTTTATGAACTGCACCCAGACTATTTGGATGAAGCGTGTATTGAATGGCTTCAAAGTTCCTATATCTGAACCGGTAAGTATATTTTGTGACAATACAAGTGCAATTAACATCTTCAAGAATCCAATTTTACATGCTAGAACCAAGCACTTTGAACTCAAGTATCATTTCTTGAGGGAAAAGGTTCAGAACAAAGAGGTGGTATTGAAACATGTTTCCAGTAAGGAGCAGTTAGAAGACATATTCACCAAGCCTCTATCGAAGGCTACTTTTACCTATCTATGAGGTGAATTAGGGGTGTTGCCCCTTCAAGAGGTAAACTAAAGGTTTGTGCTCCACATCAGTCAGATCTTACTTTTCTATATCCTTTCAAGATTGATGTGTTGAAGGATGCTACTCCTCAGGGAGAGCAGCATAGTGGAACAAGGAAGCTCGTGCCTCCACTTTGGCATTGTTGTCAAAGGGGGAGAAGATATTTGCAGTATTAAGGAGAAGATGTGATGCAGAAAGAGAGATATATTTATATATTTCCACCAATGCCAAAGGGGGAGATTGTTGGCATATGTGCATAGTATGTTGACATGATGATATTGTGTTGTCATTGATGTCAATATGTTGAAGAGTGAACGAGTAATATGTTGAAGATGAACCAGTTTATTGAAGTTAAGCAACTGGCAAAGTGAACCAGTATAATGTTGTGAACCGGTATATGTGAAAAACGTGAAGTGATACGTTTGTCCAAGTGAACTGGTATATGGAATTTTTTCTATCAAGGTTTAATATGGTATGACTAACGGTTGGTAGTCCCAGCCTCAGGGTTTCCGGTTGAAGTGTTTTGAGCCTGTGTGATTCAACTGATGGCATTGTGTGATGAGTTAGCATTGTAATGGAGATCAGATCGTGTTACCATGTTAGCCTTGTACTCATGAAGGAGATTGATCCTATCTACCTCGAGAATGTGTGAATTCCTTCCAAATGGTGATGAACACATGATGGGTTATCGCCTCCAAGAAGCGGTGAAGAATGAACAATGGAGAATGTCTCGAGATCTGTTCAAGACCATTGTATTCAAATGAAAAGTGTTCAATGGTCAGGATTGAACCGACTGAATTGCTCAACCTAAATTTTTAGGGTTTAGGGTTTATGCTATCGACCTATATGTTTCCTATAAGGTTGATGTTGTGTTACATGTTGAGTTTATTGCCAAATGTTGTGTGTGTATCTAAGTGTAGAGATATGTGATTCTTGCCAGACCAAATAAGAGAATCGATACCTACAAAGTGTGTGTGCAGAAGGAAGGAACTAAAATGGATCTGCATTGGCATTGAGTACTATTACCAGATCATTATAATACCTACTGATCTCTAATCACTTCAATAGTTGGAAAATCCCTTAACAGGGTAGCTTTAACTAGCGTGTTGCAAATCCTTTAACAGGGTGACTCAAAGCCATTGAGTTCATAAAATCCTCTAACAAGGTAACCTTTAATAGGGTTTAACCCTTAATTGGGTATTCTAGCCATCCTTTAACCGGGTGATCCCTAACAAGATCAGTTCCTAAAAGAACCTGTTGTAACAGTCTTTAACCGGACTAGGCTCCTAACAGAGCGGACTTCTAAAGAGTTCAAAAATAGCTTGTGGGTATTCATCCCCACTGTGGTTTTTCCCAATTGGGTTTCCACATGAAAATTATGTGTGTCATTTGCGATGCCTCTTTCATGTGATGTTTTGTTATTTCCTTTTTAGTGGTGAATCATGTTGATCTAGCAAATTATTGTATCTCAGAATGATAGAATATTTGTTTATGCATAAGGATAAAGTGGAAATGAGGAAGTCGGTTGTATGGAAAGCTAAGTGTTGCCGGTTTATGTCTTTCACTATCTCATTATGTTTAACCGATAGTAATCTAGTTTAGACCATTATTAGTGATTGTCTATCAAGTGCACTATTTGCAGTCAAACTGGTTTAGGAAAAGTTTTTGTGTCTGTACTGATTCACTAGACCGTTATTAGTGATTGTCTATCAAGTGCACTATTTGCAGTCAAACCGGTTCAGGAAAAGTTTTTGTGTCTGTACTGATTCACCCCCCCCTCTCAGTACTGGTTTGGTACTCACTATTCATCATTGATTTATTAGGTAGTTGGCCTTCCTGCATGTGCAGGCCCATATTGTACTAAGTAATATTTATTCATATTGTCTAGTGAGTAAATATTGTGGGTCACAAATACCACCGAGGTTTTTGCCCTATCGGGTTTCCTTGCCAAAAGAAACTGTGTTATGGTGTGCATTGATGCTTTTTCTTTTGTTTCTCTTTACTACATTATTATTTGCTTATCGATATATTGATTTGGGTTATAAAGTTGCAAACAAGTTTAAATCTTTCATCTACCGGTTAGACACTAATTCACCCCTCCCCCTCTCAATGTCTTTGGGACTAACCAAGTATCTAACAATTGGTATCAGAGCCTAGTCCTCTATTTGCAAAAGCCTAATAGCTTGAGGAAGATTTTGAAACCAGTACTGATGGAAAGTTTGAGACAACAATTGGAAGGAGCTCTTGAAGATTTTGATGCAAAAAAATTGAAGAATATCAAACTGGAAGATGAACTAAGAAGTGCTTGGGAATTCATCAAAGCACTTCAAGAAAACCTAGTGATGGCAAAGAATAAGAGAAAAAAATTACATCTACAATTGCAAAACCAAGATGATGAAGAAAAAGAAACTCTCAGAGATATTGCAGAGAAATTGAGACAAGAGAACAGTAACATGAAGAATGAGATGCAAGATTTAACCATGAGACTATGCAAGGATATTGAAGATAGAAAGAGGAATGAAGAAGATTTGGCCAAAGGACTTAATGAAACATCAGATGAATCTATAAGGCTCATTTATGAAAATGATATGCTCAAAATAGATTTGATTCACATGAAACATGATAAAGAAGAACTTATGAGACAAGTTAGCACTTTGGAAGGTGAGTTGGTCACTGCAAATGAATATAAAGACAAATTCAAGAAGAGTTTAGATAAGCTTGATGATATGCTAAAAAGTCAGAAACCTAATGGAGAAACAATTGGACTTGGATTTGAACATGGAGAAAGTTCTGAGACTACAAACAATCATGATCATAGCAAATTGGTAAGACAACCTAATGCTTATAAATTCAATGGGAAATTTTTTAATTGCAACAAATTTGGTCATAGAGCAAATCCGTGCAGATTTAGGAATAATCAAAATACAAACTCATCCACCGGTCAATGTTCCAAATGCAATAAAAATGGTCATAACTTAGACAATTGCAGAATGAATGTGAAATGCTATGTTTGAGGTAGATTTGGACATCTATCTAATCAATGTAAAACTCAAAATGGAGGTTATGGAAAAGCTATTCAAAGAAACAATGTAACTTGTTATGCATGCAACAAGATTGGGCATATTGCAAAATTTTGTAGAAGCAAGACCGTACCGACGAACAACAAAGGATCTAATGACAAAGGAAAAGAAAAGGTAAATGAAATCAAGCAAGAATTCACTAAACAATGGGTCAAGAAGAGAGATCAAAGAAATGATGAATTTGTCTCTGCACCGACAGAATAGGGCAATCCTGCACCGGCAGGAGATTCTTCATCTAACTAAGGAATAATCTTTAGGCGTAAGGCAACTAATTGAAGATCATGCATTTACCCTCAGTTAGTGGTAAGAAGTTACATTTCTTCTTTATCGATAGCCATGTTGAGTTACAATGGAAATTTACTTCACCGGCGAAGCATTTATTATAGTTGTAAGTTAACTTTTTGGTTATAAAGCACTTGAATTTCTCATTTCTACTTGCCAAAGCATTCAAGAATTTGCAGAGCGTAGAGTTGAGCACATACATTCAAGAAGAAACGCAGCAAGATTCTCAGGGAATCCAAGGTTTTCAGTTAAAAGGTATTTCTCTTATGACATGGCATCTTCATCTTTCGTTCCCGAATTCATTGCAAACCCTACTATTGTGGAAAATGTCAAGCATCCTAGACCATTATTCAAAATAATCCCTAAGATAGCTAAGTTAGATGAGTCCATTGGTGCATTTTCAAAAATCTCAAAAGGAGTTGTGTTTGCTGAAGACCCTAGGGCATACATACACTATAACATTGAAAGTTTAGGGTCCGAAGATTTAAATAATATGTTCATGAATGTTATTGCTGACAAACAAGGTATAGTTAAACTGGAACACAAGATTGTTGAGGATTTAGGGTTCATTGACATCCTTCACATGCTTGAATTTTCAAATGAGATTATCCGTTATGTTCTTAGCAGACTTCACGATGAATTTTTATGGTTAGATTCAGTTTTCAAGATCACTAAGGAAGCAATTAGAGTTGTTACTGGTTTACCTTCTACTGGCACTAGGCCTGATAAGATAAATAAATTTCCAAACAAAGAGGTTATGAGCTTAACTAGCGTTACATTTGACAATAGATCACTTAGGGTTAGTGATATAACTGACAACAATGTTAAGTATGTTAGTATGGTTATTGGATACAAAGTTGCTCATACTAATAGGCTAAATTTTGTTTCAAGTTTATGCATTCATAGTGCCTATGAGATGATTATGAATAATGCTAAAATTGACATCTGGGAATGGTTGAAAGATGAACTATTAGAAAATTTGAGAAAGATCAAAGGTGACAAGAAGGGAAATTTCAAGTTTGGGAACTTGATTGTATGCTTAATGTTGTATTTCTCAAAGGTGATTCCCGACATTGGACACAAGGATTTTGCCTATGATATTTTTGTTGGAAAATAGATAAAGGAGGCAATTACTAGCATGGGCTCGGATAGTCACAAACTGGTAAAAGAGTACTTTAAGGATTTTTAAGAAAAAATCAGGCAAAGAGAAAGGATTCCTCAAAGCATTGTAGACAAATATGACAAACAAATATGCTTTGTGATTAAAAGAGATGAAGTATGGATGCAGGCAGTTAGACCTAGAATTGTATGGATAACAGAGATGGGTTATGAGGTGGATTCACACATCTTGGATTCATATGCTAAAATACTCCTAGATGCTCCACCGGAACTGACAGAGGAGATCTTTGGTAATGCTAAAACTATTGAGAAAGGTGTTGAAGTTAAGAAGCAGAAAAAGAAAAGAGACAAGGTAATGAAAGATGCTTCGAAGTTTGTTGAAATTGTTAATAAGGGCTTATTGAAACTTGATCCAATGAAGGATGTTGCTGCACAAAAAAGAAAAATAGAACAACAACCAATAGAACATATCTCTCCTGTGGCTACCTCATCCAATTCTGACAATGATAAGGTAGTTGAATTCAAAAGAGTGGAAAAGAAGAAAAGAAATCCCTCACCGACACTTGCTCCATCTCCAAATAAATCAAGGACACTGAGAAAGAAAAAATAGGCTATAAGAGAGCCCAGTGGTTAGAAGAAGAAAGTCACACCAAATAAGAAACCAAAACCAAAGGAATCTAATGCTCTTTCACCAGAAGAGTTGGTAAATGAAATAACTCGAGATGATAATCTTTGCAATGTTAATAAATTCTATCATTCTTTAAAGGATTCAGATAAGGATACCATTGAGGAAAGCATTATTTTGTATCTGGATATATACAAAAAGGTTCTTATTGAGGTTATAGATGTTCTACCTAATGATTTTTATTTGAGAGTTGAGGCAAAAAGAATGTCTATTATGGAGTTAGATAAGAAACTAAAGGTTGAGGCATTGTTAGCTGTACATCCTGTTAATTCCAAGCAAGAGATAGATGATTTAATATCTGAAGCTAACAGGACTATTTTTGTGAGTGGTCACTGACAAGTTAGTCTTATGGCTAGCAGAGTAAAAGAGATTGCAAATGAAACAATGGATAAGTGGGATATATTCTTTATTGAGAAAGAGAAGAGAGAAGAAAAAGACAGACAAAAGGTTAATAAATAATTTACAAAATTATATCAAAAGACAGATAAGGGTAAGGGTAAGGGTAAGGTTGGCAATATATCAAGTATTACTATTAAGGACAACTTATCGCCACCGGCACAAGACACCCCACTAGTATTAGAAGAGGCACTGGAAGAAATGCAAAATGAGCCTAGAGAAGATAAGTCAGAGGAAGTAAAAGCAGATAATGTTGATCCTGAGTGAGACATTCTATTCACAATGAATGTTGACACTCAAGATATCAATATTGTGTTGGATAAGGATACTACAGAGGAAAAGAATGTTGAAGCTACAAATGTTGAGATCTCTAAGTCATCGGTCAACACTATTGACAATCAGCAGAACATTGAGATATCGACAAAAGCAGAAAAGGAACAAGATTAGACACAATCTGAACCAACAGGAAATGAAAATAAAAATGAGAGTAAGAGTGAAGATAAGGAAGAAAAAGTGGATAAAGAAGAGGTTAAGGATGGAAGCAAGGAAGAAGAAGTGGTTAAGGCAACTAAGCAGGTATCTGGAGAATAGAAGAAAATCATTGTAGTACCTAGCACTTCTTCCAGTACATCAACCGTAGATTACAGACTAACAAATGTCACTGATGTATTACTAGATTCAATAAAGAAGATAACAGAATGCAATGCCTTAGCATTTAAGGCTATTGATGATTCTTTACCAATTTGGAGATAATTGCACCGATGTGCAAGGTTGATCATATTGTTGGGTCTATAGGTAAATTGGACACATTGTCCAGCTTCATTTCTTCTAATATTCAAACTATAGATAAGATAAATGAGGAGACCATTCAGGAAAGGGTAAATAAGGAGAAGAATAATTTCTTTGACAAAACAATAAAGGACTATATAGGACATATTGGTTCTTTGTTACTAGCACTAAATTCCACCATTTTGGAATACAAGGAATTGTACAGGGAAGCATGCAAACCACACCATTTAACAAAAGATATTGATGAGAAAATAAAGAAGACACAAAAATAGATTAATGACATTGCTGACAATATGATTGGTTCTTCGGAACACATCAATTTTGGATCAAGAGATGGCAATTTATGAAGAGAAGATTGAGAAGTTGGAAAAGGAAAAGGCAAGGCTGAGAATGAAAACCCAGGAGTTAAAGAACAAACTTGGTCCTAGATTGGATAATTTGTTAACACACCGCAATGAGCTATCTAAGGCATCTATTCAAGGAGAAAGATCACTGGAGCAATAGATGCATTATCTCATTGGTATGATTAGACAAATAGAGACTATAATTTTTGATAGTACTAAGTTTTTGCAAGGTCTCAACTTAGTTTTGGCAGACATTTTCCAGATTGTACATAACCGGCTACAAGTTTCTAGGTAAAATTTTGAATTTTTTATTCTTTTGACATACTTCGTCATTGATGTCAAAGGGGGAGTATTGTAATGAGAAAAATATACAGAAGGAGATCATTTGCTCAAGACGAGCACTATTAGTTTTTGGACTTCATTTTGGATATCAGTTTTTGGATTTTTCTCATGAGTGTTTCCATCAATGCTAAAGGGGGAGATTGTTGGAATTATACACTCAGATGAGAATGGTTGATGTTGTCATTGATGGAAACTAATATGGTTCACAGGCTATACCGAAATAGATTTCATCTACTAGCACCGACAGTTACAACAAGGGTTATTCACCTCGGCATCCAGTTACACCAGAAACAAATCCTACCAGCTCTCCAAGCCGACTTGGAAATAATATTGTTTTGTATTGTAAATAAATTTGTATAGCCGACATGATGTATTGTAAAGACTCATATATGTATGAGATCTTGTAGGTCATTTTGAAATGTAATTAGGTAATGTAAGGAAGCGATATATGAGATGTTATAGGTTATGATAGCGAATAAACTATATATGAATTTTGATGTATTTATCTTATCAGAGAATAAGAGTAGAGCAGAGTGAAGCAAGGTTTATGGCAGTGGTATCAGATAGAGCTTAAACTGGTACTAAATCCAACATTATAGATGCCATTTTGAGTAGTACATTGTTATTGGATTTAACCATCCAATTGTAGTCAGTGGGACTCCTTTTTGTTGTTGAGTAGTGAGCTCTAGGCAATTGGCCTTCCTGCATGTGTAGGCCCCGATTGTACAAAGTAATATTTATTCATATTGGCCAATGAGTAAATATCATGGGTCACAAATCCCACCGAAGTTTTTCCCCTACGGGGTTTCCTTGCCAAAAATATATGTGTTATGGTGTGCATTGATGTGTATTCTTTTGTTTCTCTTTACTGCATTATTATTTGCTTACCAGTATATTAATTTGGGTTATAAAGTTACAAACAAGTTTAAATCTTTCATCTACCAATTAGATACTGATTCACCCACCCCTCTCAATGTCTTTGGGACAAACCAAGTATCTAACATATATGTGGAAAACCCAAATGGGAAAAACCATGGTGAGATGGGACTCACAAGTTAACTATCTACACTAATAGATAACTGACTGGTTAAGGTCTACAAAAGTGCTCTACTAGGAGGGAATCCTATTAAAAATCCCAAAGCTCTGTTAGGAGATATACCCTGTTAAAATTAGTACCCTGTTAGGAGTAACCTTAGTAAAGGATTTTAGAATCTAAACTAATGGATCACCTTGTTAAAGGATTTGTACAATGAATCTTGTTAGAGATTACCCGTTTAGGGGATTTGGCTGTTGTAGTGATTAGAAAACAAAGGTGGTGTGATCTAGAAGTAGCACAACTTGCTTGAATAGATCCTCTTCTTCTCAATCAAAACTGCATCACCAACATATTTTGCAATGCCTATTGGCATTCTACACTCTTATAAGAATGGTTTATGAATGTTTGTGTTGTCATTGATGGCAAACTGATTGACAAACTGATAGGCAACTGACTGGCATTCACCGCCATTAAGATTTCTACATACACCGGCATGCACCGACACCGACAGACACTTACATCGACACTTAGATTACATCAGCAACAGTATACCAGCACTCAAGATGACATGGAAATATCTTTTATTGTAATCTAATTATCTTTTTGTAAGCCAACTTGGTATATTGTAAAAGACTCATATATGTATGAAGTCTTGTAGGTCATGTTGGGACCTTTAAAATCTTGAGGGTTTAGGGTCTTTGCTTTTTCATGAAAAAATTTAGAAAATTAAACCTTTCTAGTGCATTGTTGTAATTCATATTGAACTTCAACCCTTGAACCTTTTTGGTTCAAGGTTCAAGGTTCAACTGTTTCTCTTACGTGAGTCGTGGCTTTGTAATATTTTTTAATAAGCAAGTGAGAATGTGTTATGTCTGTTTTGAACCATTTGCAAATCAGTTCAAGGTTCAAGGTTCAAAATGTCCCTTTCTTTTTATTAAAAGTCTTTTCTTGTTGCCTTTCCACTTAAGTGGAAGGGTCTGTGCATCGTCAAGAGGGGCCCCCTTTTAAGTCTAGGCCTGGGCGGGTTTTGATAAATTTTAATTTTTCCTAAGTCCTATGTCTTTTCTTATGTATCTATTGGGTTTCCTAAAAGATCAAGGAAGTTTCTTTAGATCTTGCGGCTGTTGCTATACCATAACATAAAAGTGCTCGATGGTTATCACCTATGACTTGGCGACAAACCACTAGCGGTGAACCATGGCCGATAGTTAATGCAAGAAGTTTAGGCAAATAAAGATCTGAAGGCATTTGGGGAGGCATCAAAGTTTTATGAACAATGCAATGGCAGGTGTATAGTCTGGGCCCAGATCAGAACCATCCTCTCTGCATAGTCCAAGGAAACAATTTCAGTTGCCAGTGCCATCGGGTATCCATAGAGGCTTTTTCATGCTACACCGATGACCCGATGGAAAGGCCCAGGCAGACCTTTTATCCCACATTGGCCACGGAGAGGAACACTTTTGCATTTAAATCCAAAACCCCCACACATATCAGGTGTCAAAGCTTAAAGACTTTTGACAAAGTGGTAGCTTAGCTTTGGTGGGCCCCTCGCATGCCTGCGCATCTCAGAACGGCCTAATTTTGCAGTAAAAGGGCAGATTAACTAGCTTGCAAGTCCAAGAAGATCGGATGATGGTGCGAAAGATTTGATGGCCATCGCTATACCGCAATAGGAAAATACTCAACTATTAATAGCCATGACTTGGCGACTGATGAGGTGGCACACGCGGACACATGGTGACATCATGACACAAGAGAGAGCCACTTAGGAGAGGCTAATGGTCGAGCAGATCACTGAAATCCAATGGCGGATCCGAGGCAGATCAATGGTGGGGTGAAATTTTGAGGATAACCATGACTATCATTGTACCATAGTTGTGAAGTGCCCGAAATGAATACCCTTGCGATAGGTGGCGCCGAGGTGGACTTTGAGCATATGATGAGGTGCCATGTGGTGCCACACAACTGATAAGGTGGAAGGTCCAGTGGTAACACGAGGAAAATAGGTGGTGTGTCATCAAAATAAACATCAAGCAGATCTTGGTTTCAATGGACCTCTAAATAGACTCGTTGAAGGCATCAGTTTTATCAACATGAAAGGTGTCGATGAAACTAGGGTTTCGATAAAACATGAAAGTGGCTTGTCGAAGGGGAGGTTTGACCGAAAGATGGAGGCTTAACAAACCAGAACAAATGGTGGGTCATGTGGCATTGACATGGTAGGTGAGGCTGCGCTTAGGGGGATCAAGTGACAAACTAGAGGTTGATGCATGGCAGACTTGAAAGACAGGTGGTGCTGAGGTAGATCACATAAATGAATCAAGGAGTGCCACATGGTGACACGCGATAGAAGGAAGTAGATCAGCCATGGTTAACAGTCGGGTAGATCAGGGCAGATCAAATGGTGATGCAAAAGATCTGATGGTAGTCACTATACCGCAATGAAAAGATGTCTGCCAAATTATCATCGCGACTTGGCAACTAAGCATGTGCAGAAATGGAAAGAAGCCTAGGCATTAATAATTGAGCAAGATGAGGGAAGATCTACAACCATCACTATACTGCTATATGAAGGTGCTTGAGGGTTATCCCTGGTGACTAATGACATGGCAGTTGCAGTGGCGGTCTAGGTGGGCTCGGAGCAAACCAGGAAGTGAGACATGGTGAGCCTGCCAGAGGAGAGAGTGGCCCAGGTGAATTAACTAGTGGGCATGTCAAGAGGGATCTAACAATTGGATGGATGATCTGATGGTGGTCACCATGCCGCAATGGAAAGATGCTTGATGGCTAAGAGGCGTGACTTGGCGACTAAGCGGTGGGACCTATAGGAAGAATAGTTCGAAGGAAGTAAAGAATAAGCAAGTTCAAGGAAGATAGACAATTATCACCATACCGCAAGATGGAGGTGCTCAAATGTTAATGGCCCTGACTTGGAGATTGGTGAGGTGGCAAGATAGGTGGGGTCCAGAGGGACTCATGAGCGAACTAGGAGGTGACATGTGGCTGAAACCTATGTGGGAAAGTATGGTTAAAATATAGTTTAAGACCGTGGTGAAAAGGCAAAAGCTTGAGTGACCAACCTGTAGAGGGATTGATGGCTGGGGGTTGAATTTATGCCCAAATATAGATTTGTCATGTATTTTTGAAAAGCTCTCAATCTGAGGAATCTAATTCTGTAGTCAAGTGTAGCCCAGGGCAAGTATTTTTAGGGCAGTGACCTTGGGATCTCATAAGTTATTTCTCAGATAGAAGGTGATGATTTCCTGCAGGCCAAGTGCGATAGTGGTTAATGCCAGTAGCTAAGGTAAGTAGTTACGGTGACAAACTAGTGGTAGTAATTAAGTTTTTAAAGGCTAGAGACCAAGTGATGGAGCCCGTTTCTAAGCAAATTACTCAGGAAAGTTAAAGGGCGTGCTAGTTTCCCATGATCAGATGGTTGTTGCTATACCGCAACAGAATTACATCTGAACTTTAAAGGCCACAACATGGTGACTAAAGGAAAGGTACTTAGAAAGATGACTTCTTGATCCATTGGTGCCAAAAATTTTAAATATTCAAAAGAAATAGTGGTAAAGATGTGCAAAATCCCATTAGATTTTGTTCAAAGTGAAAAGTTGGTGAAAGGTATTCAAGGCGATCTACATAGGACATAATGGTGCGTGGCTCTATGTTTTCTTAAATAAGAACTCATCAATTCTCTGGTACAAGATGATCCACTGGCATTATGAAGCTGACGGTGATTGTATCTAATTTTGGGTAATAGGAAATTACCCTTTCGGCCATTTTCCAAATGAATGCCCAATTAATTAATGAAGCATGCATCCCAAAAAGAATGTTAGATTTCTCCCTCAACTACAATGGAACAAAAATATAACTTTTGCAATAAATGACTATTAGGGTAAGATTTTTCTTCTATGTAGTCTGAAGCTTGTTGCATCTTGAATTCTATAAAAAGATACCAAGGGTACCCAGAAAAGGGGGACACAATTTTTGTAGCTAAACTCTGGCAAAATTAATACAGGCCTTTGTCTTAGCAATTTCTGAGTCAAATATGAAGTACTTGTAACCTTCTGACAGAGGAATGAAATATACAGTTCAGAGAATTTAAATTCAGATTTGTATTGTCTCTATGTCATTGTACCAGTATTCATTCCATTTAAGTAATCAAGGATTGCTTATTTGAATGATTTGCTAGGCATCTAATGAAGTTGTTTTGAGTCTTTTCTTAAGGAGTAAAATATAAATATACTTTGAACAAAGTCATTGATATCAATATTTCTGGTGTGGATTTGATGATGAAGTCTGGTGCAAATTAGGACTCTATGTATGTCAGGCATATTCGGAGTTGATAGATCAAGAACTTGTGATTTGTGTACTAGTTTCTCTTGTCAGGTTGCAATTTGTTGTAGATGAGTCTATTGCTCAGATAAGGCACTAGTTTATCTGTTGGTTTTGTTGTATTTTGTGATCCTTTTTTAAAAGGTCAAATCAATTTTCTATATAGATTAGTTGTACTGGTCAGTAACGAAAGTTTAAAGTAATTTACATTGGTTTTGTGCAAACCATTTACTATTTTTTGTGAGAAAATAGTCTTCAAAAGGGTTCACTTGTCCTAGCTTTTATAAGCTTAAAGTGTAGGAGGTTTCCTAATTTTGGAACCTCATATTGTTGTCTTTGTTTCAAAATTTTGTTGTTCTCTTCCATTGCAGCACAGAGGTAGTAATTTTCACTTTTAAATAGAAGAAATAGAAGTTTTTGAAATGGAGAACAACAAAATTGGCAACTCTATTGGGGACTAATCTAAAGATCTCTGGTATAGATTGTTGAATCAGATTGTAAGTGAGTTTCCCCATCTGAGTGACCACAACAAAAATGGTGACTCTGCTAGGGAATTGTCAATTAAGATAAGTCTTATACTACAAATCTATGTCTTTATTGCATGAAAGTGTTGAGATCAAGTTCCCTCGGCTTCAGTCTGAAAATTATTGAGCTTATCTTTCTAAAAGAAATCCTTGATCTATCTCATAGCATCTTAGAATACTTTTTATATTTTTTCTAAGGATCAACAATTTCATTCTCAAGTGTCTTGTAAGTGATTCATTGTGTTAAACTATATATTTTATTCCCAAGATATTGGGTGGCAACTCTGAAGTAAAAAAAGCAATGTTCTTTTAGAAAAAATCATAGTCACTTCACAAGGTTAGCAAGATGAATAGGAGAAGAAATACTAGGTCTTATATGAAGAAAAATCCTCAAGAGAAGTTGCATGAAGGGTTACTTGAACCGGTCAAGAAGGGATGGAGAGGAATTGTTATTCCTGAGCAGTCAAATCAGTCATGGAAATAAAAGAGTAATCAAACGGGTAAGTCTACTGAGCGTCCCATATATGCAAGGTCCAATGCCTCTTCTCATGATTCTGACCATGATATTAATGATTTTCATGCTGGCCTATTTGGCACTAATGATGATATCCAAACCTTTCACCAAAGATTGTCTAATACTAGCATTTTTGGGAGAGATAGGCATAGTGCAAGTAATAAAGCAGGTTCCATTCCCAAAACTATGGAAGGAAATATCAGCCTGATTGATATGGACCAGTTAAATGTGTCTGATTCAGAGGAAACCTTGCTAGACCAAGACGAAGTGTCTCAGGAGATTGAGGTTCTAAATGAGAGAATACATCAATTGATTGCCATAAGAAAAAAGAAAGAAAAGGAAAAGGAGAATTAAACCAAAGCCAAACTCATTGAAAGAGATAGGTTATTAAGACACATTACAGAGCTTGAGTTGTTTGCTCAAGAAGAACCTAGGAGTAAAGAGCAAGGTCCTGCTATTAGACAAATCCTTGATCCTAAAATTGTTTATGTACCTAAAGTTGTATCACAACCTAGTAGGGAGGTTCACAGTGATCCCCAACCTGCCAGACCTGTTATTGACAAAGGGAAGCAGAAAATTGTAGAGAATAGATTTGCGGTTCTAGTGTCAGGAAGTGCAGAAGGACCCCAGGGAATGATGTCACATGAGATTGAGGTAGAAAGGATAAGGAAAGAAAATGAAGACCTACAAAGGGAGTTAGAAAAGGCTGAAATAGAAGCACTTAATGCCAAGTTTAGGAGAAAGATACGATTCTTGAATGCTCCTCCTATAACTTTCCCACCTGTAGATCATAGTAATCCTACGTCCCAACATACTTCTGCCTCTTTGTTGAACACTCAACAAATGATACAAACAAGTGCTATCCCACCCGTTAATCAATCTAAAAACACTACCCCAAATAATTCTTCTATTCCTCCAAGTGCATTTCCAGCAAATCAAACCAGTCATGGATTACCCCATAATCAAAGCCATCAAAATCCTAGAGTTGGCGGATCAGGCCCAAGGGTGAATACTGGAAACAACTTTATTGGAAATTGGTTTCAAAGGAGACCGATAAATGTTGTGTTGTATAGGCCATTGTATTTTGATGCAATTCCCGGATATCCAAACCATGTCCCTATTGAAATGAGGGATAAACTCCAAAAATTTGTTGGGAACAATGATGTCGGTGTTGAAGAACATCTAAAATATTTTGGTGACATGATTAATGACTATGAAATTGCACACGGGGATGTCATCATGTAGCTGTTTGTGCAATCTTTGATTGAGGATGCTAGAGATTGGTATAGAGGGTTATGTTGTTCTCAAATTCTAATTCCCCCTATCCTCTCTGTAAGAAAATTTGATAACTCTGCTCACATATGAAGAGGACAACAAGAAAATAGAATTCCAAAATAACATATAACAAGGTTTTAGCAAAACCTTCTACACTTTGAACTTATCCAAAGCTCAGGTGGGTATACCTTTTGTGAATACTTTTACACTTTTAAACTGAGATCCATAGTAAACCAATGCTAAAAACCTATGGACTTCATCATCTCAATAAAACTAAAACATTAAAGAAAACTTGTGCTTATTTTCAGTCTTGATCCCAAGAAAGATAGAAAGAATTCCACAACTGATATTAGTGCCTTATCCAGGCTACAGAGTCACCCAATTTAAACAAGAGTTCCAAAGCTGAACATTCTCATACATTTCATCACTTTGGCTTTCAGACATATATATAAGTTCTTTCCATTTAAACTAAAATCATTTATCAAATTCAAAGCAACAAACAATTGATTTAGTGACAAAGATATTTCACGCATATTTATTTCCTCTCCTGAAGAGAAAAACCAGAAACATATCGATAAGATTTTCTTACAATCTATATTCAATTGAATAACCCTAAATTATTCAAAAGAAACTAGCAAAATAATGAATGTACACTAGAAGACAATGAAGATTTAGGCTCAAAAAGTTTTGATCTATATATTCATATTCATTTTAAAAATCTTACATAACTTAAGGTAATTTTGAAATAGCCAGAAAACCCTAGATATATTTTAGAAGAGTTTCTTTACAAATTCTTGTGATGATTTTTCCTAAAGTCCTGATATCCATTTATAATCATATGGATGCAAAACAAGCTTCGGACTTCCCTAGGAAAAGTTTGTTACAACCTTGATTCCTACTGAAAAGAAAAACAATTATTTCATTCCTAACGGCTTTTCAGTTTGTTATTCCGATACAACATCTTCTAACTATTCTTAGACTTCCTCTTCTTGCACTGCATACTTGCTTTTCCATTCTTGGAACATGTCATCACCAGACCAGGGGAAGTTAACAATTTTCTTCTTCAGTTTGTTTAACCTTTTCCATGTGATTCTTAATTGCCTAACATCTGTCTCCAAAAAACCATAATGTGACTTCACTTTCTCAATTTCCTCAATTGTTTTAATAAATAAATATGTGTCATCTGTATTAATGACCTCATTTACTCATTGAGACAAGTTATATCCCAGCTCATCAAGCCATCCCTTTTCATATTTCAGCTGACTTGGACCAACAAAACCCCCGGGAAACAATTCATACTTATGATTAGCATATTCTCTTCTATACAAGTTGGCTTTTCTCTTTACACCGGCCCTTTCTTCTACTAACCTAGTCATGCCTTTTAATAACTCACAAGTGGAATTGATTTTGGCATCAGCCTCTACCTCTTCATGAGATGAACACATAAGTTCCAACTCCACTTCCCTAGGCATCCAGTTATTCAAAATTGGCTCCAGAGTAGCCTTTGTTAGGGTTTCAAGCAGATCTGAAGCAAATATGAACTAACAATTATATGCAGATCTAAATACAAAAGATACAGGAATAAAATAGGACATAGATAACACAAAGATTTAACATTATTCACCCAGAATGGGTTACATCCACCATACACATTCATCCAATCTTTCTTATTATCCAGCAAAAATAGTACATAAACCTCTCTATGCCTTAAGCATCCTAGCTGCTTATAACATGTGTTTTTAGGGCAACAAACAAAGTTGGCCTTTTTAGGGTTTTATTACAATGTCAGTTTTCATAAAAAAAAATGTACTGAGTGTACAATACTTTGTTGATCAATTGCCACATATCAACAACCTTATCTTCTTTAAAATCAGTCAAAATATCCAAAATTATTTTCATATAAATGTATAAAATAGAGGCTCCTACTATGTCAGCAAATTTCAAAATTGTGCCTCTGACCTTTTCTTCATATTTACTTGCAAACAAGGCTTGAGCCTGTTTTAACTTTTTCATTTCATCTTGCATGGTTTCTGTTGCTTGAAAACCAGAGGTCATAGGAGAAGGGGGAAATTCAATGATGGGACTAGTGGGTGCAGGTCTTGCTGCAGAAGAAGCAATCATTAGGGTACAAGATTCACCTCTCTTGTATTGCCCTACCAATTGATTCTTTAATTTGGCAATGATACCATCCCTATTGACTATCTTCCCTTTTGCCTCATTATAACCCTTTAGAACTATCTCTAGTTTTACCTAGAGATCAATCTTCTCCTTGGCTTCCTTCTTAGCTACTGCCACACTGAATTTTGTTGTTTCTAGAACTGTGCTGGCAGCTTCTACTACCTCTGTTTCCTACACTCTTTTAACAATCATACCTCCGAGGTAGCTAGATTCTGAAGTGTCCTTCCTTCTTCTACTCTCATCCCTCCTTAGGGACCGCATGACCAAAGTAGCATTGTCCTTGCTGAATATCACTCCTTCCAAGGGTTCTGTTTCTTTCCTTACTGCTTCAAGCACTAAGGCATCTGCTATGTCCCACTCAGGAAGAATTAGTACACCAAATTTTTCTACCATTTCTCTCCCCTTTTCAAGAGTAATGGTTTTGAACTCTGTCATCATTTCTTATTTTATTTATTCCTCCAATGCAGCTGCATCTTTGTGGGGCTGTTCATTCTTCCTCTTCTCACATATTGCTTTGAATTATTCAATGTTTTGCCTCCAAACAAATTGCATAAAGGATCCTATTGTAACAAAATTATTATTAGCCAGGAACTTCTCACTAGCTTGTTTGATGGCAGGGTCTAACTCCTTTCCTTTAAACTCATCTGCAGTCAAGTTCATCTCAACACACGGTGGCTCTTTAGGCATTCCCTCTTGTGTTTCCTCACAAGTGTAGGCAACCTCCCCTAGACTCCCTAGCTGCAACAACTGCTTAGCCACCATATGTTCATCTCCCACATGGATTGGGGACTAGGATGGGGAATATAAATGTTCACCTCTTTGTACCTCTTTTCCCACCCTTTGCCTTTTAGGGGAGTCTTGGATGTCAATGAGATCTTCTATTGCTCTTTTCCCTTTTTAAGTAGAGGGCTCACTAGTTACCAGCACTAACACACTGTACTTTGGCCTCTTGTGCATCACATACTCACCTAGAGGGATGGCCTTAGCAAAGGAAGGCTTGGCTAAAACCAACTTAGCCTTTTCAGGATCATTTCTCATTATAGCTTCCCTCTTCTCCTTCAAGGTTTGCATTAAATCTTCAAAATACAGCATCAAGAATTCAACCTTCTCCTCAAAAGGAGTAAAACTAGACAAAGGGTCATAACCAATATCAAATTGGTGAATAAAATCAAGATCCCTTTTGTATGCTATCCATTTCTCTTTCTTCAATTCTTGCTCATCTAGATTGAACTCATTTCTCATCAGATCCTTAGGAAAATGGAACTAGTGAGCTCTCCCTTTACATATGGCTCTCTTTCTGAACATGCCATTAACAAAATCTTCAGGGTTAGCAAACCTTGACACTACAGTAGACAACTTGTAGGGTTGAAAGAAATCATCAAAATGTTTCCAACCACCCTTGGTGATTACAAACCGATGTGCAATGGTGACAATTGGGAAAATGGTCCCTTTCCCCCTATTTGTTAATTTTGCCTCTTGCACATCCCTGATTTGCCTGGTGACCTCTATAATTCCTATCCTCAATGAGACTTGATAGGGGAGCAAGTATGGAGTTCCTCTGAATCCATAAACTCTAAACATAGTATAAACAGGGTACAAATATATATCACCCCAGTTATGCACAATATAGATACCTTCAGCAAATTCTTTAGGCCTCAGGAATTCTAAGAGAGCCTTAGGAATCCTAGAGTTTTGTGGGCACAACAGGATCCTAAGCCTAGATGCAAAACATTTATCAAACTTCAAGTAACTTGCATCCTCTCTGTCACAAGAAAAAAATTGTGCTTCACAATTGCACAAGCATCTCTTCACCATCCTTCTCCTTAACCAAGTCCATTTCCATAGAAAAATAATCAACACCTTTAAATAAAATCATATGCATAAGAAGAGAATACAACCCAAAAGGTATTTCTACCTTAGCATTTTTTATCCCTACCAGCCATGCATGAATTGCATCAATGAGATATGGTGCAAAATCAAAAGTTCCTACCAGAGAGGGGTTCAAAATTTGTGCTATCATTAGCATATAGTGAGTTGGCATGGTTGTTTTAGCATCTTCCCCAAAAATATGACATAGGGACCAATACATCCGTTTAGCCCTCAAAGTGAATAAATTTAGAGAGAAACGTTCCATGGTACTAGGGCCTACAATAGTGAGTCCTCCTATTTTGACAAAAAATTCTTTCAAAGGGCCACTCCTGAGGTGATCTCTCTGCACATTATAGACCTAGGCAAGTCTATCAATATTGATAGGCTCTAGATGATTTGACACCTCACTGAGTCTAAACACTTTCCTAAATTCATCATCATTTATCTCAATTAAAGCTCCCCCATTTACATTTCTAACACATCTCGCAACAAGGTCATAATTATTTGCAATCTGGATTAACAAGTCCACATCCATGAAAACCCCAGGGACTATGAGCTTTGCCACATCTAACTCCCATATACTGTTCATTGGAGTAGGGGAATGTCTTTGGCCAAATCCCACTTTGAAGAGTACTAGACCTGATATCTTTATCTGTGAATCTCTTAATCAATTTCCTTTATCATATAAACTGTCTCCAATTCTTAGACGAGGGGCCTTGGGCACTAATTCTTTCATTTTGGCAACAAAATTAGTAGACATGGTTAATTGTTCTAGAAAATCATCACATATGGCTCTATCTTGATAATTTACCTTCCCTGTGAAATTTCTTTGCAGTGCCATTTTGAAATTACAACTCTTTCAATTAAGACTTAAGCAAAACTCTAAGAAAATCAAGCCCCCAGGGATATCAATTCAAATTGTAATTGTTAAGCAATGTGCAAAATTTACTTGTTGCCTGAAGAAATTTACTCTGCCCAATGGTTCCTCTACAAAACTCTTTGAAATGACCCTAAAATTCTGTTGATGTGAAGCTTAATACGACAACTGAGCATTGAATTGAAACATTAATCTACATGCTTCGACAATCAATTCGCAATTGAATTCGAAAATTGGCTCCAACGGACCACAAGGAAAATTCTAAGTGTCTTGGCTTTTCGTTGTTTCGTGAAGGTTAAAAACCTCACATATTTACCATGCAAAACAATACCGTCCATCGTATCCTAAAGAACATGCATGTTCTTTAGCTTACCTGGGTCATCTTGCTTAGAAACGGGCCCCACCTTCCTTTCATTGTTTCACGAAACATAAATCTCACACATCTCTTCCATGCAAAACAGCGCTGATTGTTGGATCTTCTACCATCCACGCGATCTATACTATCCATCGTGACCACTAGTCTTTTTAACTAACCACATGAAACCGTCACCGCTAATGGTTTTCATTGTTTCCCAAAGGTTAATCACCTTGCATCTTTGGTCTGTGAAACAACGCTCATCGTTGGATCACTTTCGAGATGTGTGGCCTTTAAAATCCTTTATCCTTCAAAGTGGACCCTCTACGCAGAATTCCCTTGCCCTATTGATTTCTGACAAATAGCTCCTATGTGTCAGCCATTCATTCATTCAAGCTCTCCATCAGACTCCACATCTAAACTACCACATGTTTTATTTAACCATCAATTTCATCATAATCGCTGCTCAATCGAAGCGGGCCCTTCATGATCCTTTGGAGCCACGTGTCCTACCGACAGATCACCTTTTTTCCTAGCTAGACATCCAACTCTATTGCAACATCATCCGCCATGTAACAACTAGCTCCTTTTTGCCACTTCACGAAGGGTAAACTTCATGTTGCTTCTAGTTGTGAAACAACACAGGCCGTCTGATCAACTCCAAGTTGATTGATCTTTAAAAACTAGGAACTGTCTATCTGTCGGGCATACCATCCTTTCACTATTTCACGAAGGATAAAATGCATGCTACTTCACCAAATGAAATAGCACGGACCGTTGGATCTATCTTAAGATGTACCCCTTTTACCTTACAAGCAACCCTTTCACTAGGCCCACTACCTTTTTGCCATCTTTTCGCCACTTTGCGAAAGATAAATCTCTAGTAGCTTTTCTTTGCAAAACAACGCGGTCCGTTAGATCCATCGGGAGATACTCTTCCTTTAGCCTTCCTTGTGACCACTTTACTGAGGCCCGCGACCTTTTCACCACTTTGTGAAAGGTAGGCTTGACACATCTTCCCTTCATGAGATCGTGCACACCGTCAGATCAACTAGAACCTGCACGATCTTTAAGAAGACCGACAAAGAAATTAAACTTAGGGGAAGGCATAAAAATAAAACATATTTAAGGACCTTCCTAAGGCATATCTAAAAAGGGAGGACCTCTTTTCACGATGGAGCTACCCTTCCACTTAAGTGGAAAAAGTAACACAGAAATAGAATGCATGGACTTCAAGATAGAAAAGGGAAAATTGCAGAACCTTAAACCCTTAGACCAAAAACCCACAAAGGCTAAAATGAAGTACAAAGCACAATTTTGCAGACTATAACGGATTAGAGAACAAAATCACCCAATAGTCAAAACAGTGATAACAATGGCTTTGATTGGGGATGGTTGATTGCAAGATCAACACAAGAACACATAAAACTCTAGAGAACAGACCAAAAACAAGCCCAAAAGCAACCAACAGAAAAAAAAAAAAAAAAAAAACCTAATTATATACAGACTAAAACCTACTGTGCATGGACTTAAGAGAAGTAATGCTTCAAGAATTGTCCATGCACTAGGAATTCCTGTACCTCACCATTCATTATCTGTAAAAAGTATGAGTCTTATCCATTAAGCTCACAAACAATAGAAGGGCCCATCCATAATGACTCAAATTTTCTGTGCTTTCCTTTATCTTGTCCTTTTGCATTCCCTTGAAGAACCATGTGACCAATTTAAAACTTTCTCAATGTGGTTCTTTTGTCAAAAAGATACTTGGATTGTAACTGAATCTTCAAATTTCTTTTCTGAGCCAAAGTCCTGATTTCTTCCACTTCCACCATTTGAATCATTCTGTCTTCCATGGGTTCTGACAACTCCATCTCCTCAGCTTGTAGGAACTTGTATACAGGAAGAAGGTTATTAACTGGCACCCTAGATTGTGTTCCATAAACCAATTCAAATGGTGATACACCAATTGCTTTCTTAACAGTAATCCTATCTTCCCATAAGGCTAATTTTAATTTCTGATCCCAAGACCTTTTGTTTTCCTCAAGGATTTCCTTGATAATATTCAAAAGGCTTTTTTTGTTGGATTCTACTTGTCCATTACCTTGTGGATGGTATGGTGAAGAATAAGACATGATTATTCAATGACTGGTACAGAATTCAATGAACTCTTCTAATCTAAAACTCATAGCATTATCCATTATCAGTTTTAGAGGAACACCAAATCTTGTTATAATATTATCCATAAAAAATTCAATGAAAAATTTAATAGTGGCTCTTTTAGTAAGTATAGATTCAACTCACTTAGTGAATTAATTAGTGGCCACTATGATCCATCTATGACCTCTTCTTGAATTCTCAATTATTTCCCCAATAAAATCAATTCCCCACTAGACAAAAGGGGCTTCCACTGTAACTGGGTTAAGAGGCAAAGCTCCTTCGTACTTTAACTTGGAAGAAATTTTTTTGGCATGGGTCACACATCTGGACATGCTCATGGGCATATTTGAAAAAAGTAGGCCAATAGTATCTAGCCCAGACTATCTTGCCAGTTGTGGTCTTAGCAAAGTAGTAGCCTCCACATACTCCATCATGCATTTTAGTTAGCATCCTCTTAGCTTGGGATTTGTCTAAGCACATTAACAATGCCCCATATCTATTTTGCCAATATAGATCACCCTAAATAAGGACATACTTTTGAGACTTTAGTCTCAATGTCCTTCTCTAGTTGGGAGTCTTTCACTCCGAGTATGTTGCATCCCTTAAAAAATGTACTATCTCTAAATACCAAGGCTGTGTCTCAATACTTGTGACCAGGATATTCTCAGTTTCAACATTGTTAACTTCTACATCAAAGAGATTTGATTCAGCCATTAACTTAGCCAGACCTTACCTTCTTACCAATTTAATGATCTTAATCTCTAAGTCAAACTCTTGAATTCTAGTTATCCATCTGCACCTTTTGCCAGTGACCTCGGATTGAGATAAGATGTCCTTGACTACCACATGTGGGACATAAGAAACTACTTGTGCATTCAAAAGATATGGCCTAAATGCTTTTACAGCCTTGACCAAAGCATATGATTGCTTCTATTTCAGCTCTGCAGCTTGTAGAGATTTACTCTAAAAAGCAATAGGGTGTTCATATCCTTCAGCAACCTTTTGAAGAAGGATTGTAGCCACTGTATGATAAGAAGCAAAATAAAACAATGAAAAGGGCTTACTATAATCAGGGGACTTCAACACTGGTTCTTCCTGAATAGCCTTTTTAATTTCACCAAGAGCCTTTGCAGCTTCTTCATCCCAATAAAACTTAGTGTCTTTCTTAAGCAACCTAACAATAGGCTTGACTATTTCAGCAAAGTTAGCAATGAACCTTCTAACAAAATTTACCTTTCCCAAGAAATATTGGATACCTTTGACACTCTTTGGCTCAAGTACATTGTTTATGGCTTCAATCCTCTTAGGGTCTATCCTAACCCCTTCCTTGGAGACAATATGCCCAAGCAACTTCCCTTCAGTAACAACAAAATGAAACTTTTTTAGATTTAAAGAAACACCAAACTCCAGAGCTTTGTTGAAATCCTTTTCCAAATGCCCGTAGTGATCATCTACCCTTTTCGAGAAACATGTTAAATTGTCCTGGTATACAACCATGATAATGTTGATGAATTTCTTGAAAGCTACATCCATTGCTCTCTGAAAAGTAGCTCCAACATTTTTTAAACCAAAAGGCATCCTTACATATACATATGTTCCCCATGGGGTGGTAAAAGTAGTCTTGAATTGTTCAGACTCTTTCACTAACACCTAATTATATCCTGAAAACCCATCCATCATAGACAACAGGTCACAACCAGTTACTCTTGCAACATTGCCTCCATATTTGGAGAAGAATAGTTGTCTTTGAAAGAAGCAACATTCAAATTTCTAAAATCAACACAGTTCCTTATGTTCCCATTCTTCTTTCTAACTGGGACCAAATTAGACACCCATGATGAATTCCTAATAGGCTTAATGATCCCATCTTCCCTCAACTTGGTTAACTCTTGTTGCATTTTAATTTCCAAAAGGGGGTGGATAGGTCTTTGCTTTTGTCGAAAAGGCTTAGCATCTCAAAGAAAAGGGACTTCATGCTGAGATAGATCTTGTCTATATGGTTGCAGGTCTTCATAAGACCAAGCAAAAACATGTTTATACTTTTTCAATAAATTAATTAGATTAGCTTTAATGTGCGGAGACAAGTTCTTTCCTATATATACCAACTTAGGGGATGATTTTGTCCCTAAATTCACTTCTTCCAATTCATCTAACTTGGTGGTTGACTGCTAATGCAAATAACTGTCACTGTGAATGCACATACCTTCCAATTCTACTAATCCTTTGGGGATTTCATTGGTTTCCAACTGGACCATGTCATATCCAAACACTGTTTCTCTATTTTCCACCACTTCTACTAATGCATTGCAATCAATTTTTTGTCCATCGTAGTCATCAATGCATTGTATAAATATGAGAATATCCTCATCATCTGTAACCACATACCAATTATATATGTTATCAGGAATAGCAGGCCTAGATTTTATCTCAACTGTAGATACACCGGTTAGTATTACATCATCATTTTTTAATGCAACATTAGCTAAAAAATTAGCCATGATGTTATTTGAACTTTCTATCCAGTTAATAGAGAAAGCACAAAAAAGTTCAGTAACATCCCAAACAACATGTTTATATCTTTTCAAGCAATCATTTTTGGATGCATACTTAGATCTAACCTGAGAAACGACCAACTCTGAATCCCCCAATACTCTTAACAACTAAATTCCATGCCTTTTAGCAACTTCAAGCCCCAATAACAAGGCTTCATATTCAGCAGTGTTGTTTGTACACTAGAAAGCTAACAGAAAAGAGTATTTAAAAGTTATACCTGATGGGGACACAAAAAGAACTCCTACTCTAGACCCTTCCTTAGAGAAAGCTCCATCAAAGTACAAGTGCCACAAACCTTGTTGCTGAGATTCCAATTCAATCATAACAGAATCAATATTTTTTAACTAAGGTAGAACTGGTTGCATTCTGAAATTATCGAGATCTACATCAATCATATAGTTTAACATATTAGGGTCTATCTTCTGAATTACCCTAGGGGCATGTGGTTCTCTATACAAATTAACCTCGCTTCCATTTATTTGGATTGTAGCATATGAAAGATCTAACTAAACTTTTGCCCCCATTGCTGCATCCCACTATCTGGATAATAGCATGCCATAATGAGGTTTTGTATCAGTTACTATTACATCCATCTTATATGTTGCTTCAGGAAATGCTACTATCTTTACCTCCACATCTTTCATTGTACCTATCATAGGCACTTCTCTATTATCCATAGCATAACACTTCCCATAAATAGTGTTTACTGATAATCCCAATTCTTTCATCACACCATATGGCATCACATTTGCAGCAACACCAGAGTCTATCATACAGTTCTTAATTAATCTGTTAGTCACTAACAAAGTTACATAGAAAGAATCAACTTGTGAAGGTTCTTGGGTAATATTTGTTCCCACATATATCTCTGGAGTTTGCAACTCATGATCCTTTTCATCCTTAATGGTAGTTGTAGGCAAAGCTGCACTATTATCAAATATTTTAGAAAATTTAAGATAGAGCAGCTTCTCTATGTTCTTTTATTTTCAGTAATTCTACCAATCGGACTGTAACCTTCATTTGGGTCAGAGTGTGAGTCATATCAGAAGTGGAACTGTTAATTAACTCAGTATTAACTTTGGCCTTTTCTGCTTTAGGCTGACTTGCCTTCTTAGCTATAGCAGCCCCTTGTAAATCACTAGTAGTAGTATTATCTGCACTGTTGGCTACATCGTTGGATTGGTCACTTTTTGCTTGACCATCTTGAGGCAGGGTGCTACTACTTGCTGTCTTTTTTTGAGATACCTCTTTCATAAACAAGGAGCCAGGTTCACCTTGATTCCATCCCTTTTACTACCTCTCAGATTGTAGTTGTTCTTGGCTTTGGCTATGGTAGCCTTGGTAAGATTTTTTACCTCTTCATCATTGGGTCTTCTGAGATGAACTTCTTCATCTTCAATGGTTACCACATTTAAAGTGGGATGCCAGTTGAGTGTCAGCTGCGCTTGGTAACATCTATTATAATTTAGCACATCACACTCACTAGATTCACTTTGTGAAGACTTGTTATCACTTTCAATAACAGTGTCAAACATGTTAATATTAGGCTCACCCTCTTTTCTCATGGATTGTTGAAGGGCTTGAGCTACAACACGCTGATGAGGAGAATGTGGTCCATCACAGGCCATGCACCAAGGAGTATTTTCCATATTGTGTACATTTCCTCCTTTCAAAGGATCTGGGGTGTCCTGGTTCTGATTGTTCTTTAACTTATCATTCTAAGGTTTGCCATCTTTCCAAGTGGTGGTGTATGGCATATCATGTAATCTGGGAGGCCTATCTTGCCAATTATAAAGAGGTTTATCATTCTTACTTACCTTTGCAATAAGATATTTCATGGAAGTTACTAACTTTTTCTATTTTGTTATCCTCCTTAAAAAGTTTATTAGGTTGTTGTTTTGATTATTGCCATAGCCTTCCATCAATCCTCCTTCCCACCTTTCCAAATGCTTTCCTATTAATTTCCACATTGATGGCAATTCTAAAAGCACTTCTCAGGCTATGCGGGTTTTCATCCCTCAAAATGTAAGCTATTTTAGAATCAAAGGAATTATAACAGGTGTTCAGACACATGTTATCATCTAGTCTCATCACTTGGTAAAGCTTATGCATTTCTTTATGAAATCTTGCATTGAAATCTATGACAATTTCATTACCAGACTTCCTAATGTTATTGAACTCATTGAGCATAAAGCTCACATTTGTTTTATCACCATATAGCTCTTGAAAATAATTCTTAAAATCCTCCCAAGAACCAATGCTATTTACAGGTAGACCTCTATACCAATCCCTTACATCATCCACTAAGGATTGTACAAATAATTTCATGATGACATCTTCATCTTCAATCTCATAATCATTTATCAGGTCACCTAAAGATTTTAGGTACTCTTCTGCACTTATAGCATTATTTCCAGCAAACTTATGACACATGTCCCTCAATTAAGTAGGAACATGGTTAGGGTACCCTGGGATTCCATCAAAGAAGAGTTGTCTGTACAACTCCGGGTTAATGGGTCTTCTCTGGAACTAGTTCCCTGTAGGGTTATTTCCCAAGTTCATTCTCACATTTGGACCATGAGTTGGAGAGACTTGGTTGCTTTGGTTGGTAATAGGAACCTAATTAGCTAGAACAATGTCCACAGGCAAGGTTGACTGAATTTTGACTGGAGGGAGTGAGGCATGTTGAGGTAAAGGTTTACTTGGGTCTATTGAAGGAAAAAATATGGGAGGAGCCTTTAGATAATTATTTTTTTTTTAACCTCTTGATTGGCTAATTCTAATTCAACCTTTTCCAATTTCCTTTGTAGGTCTTCCTTCTCTTTCCTCATCCTGTCTATCTCTTTGTCATGTGTAGACAACATATTAGAAATTTCTGCTGTAGTCTTGGACCCAGACCCATCTTCCATGCACTTCTATTTTCTTTTGTCAATATTATTTCTAACAGTTTGTGGGTCACTAAGGACCTCCCTACTAGGTTATATAGCAAATTTGTGTGCAGGGTTGATCTTGGCAGTCAAATTTTTTCTAATAACTGGACCTTCATCCTCACTCTTAGTTTTTTCTTGGGTGAACAATTCAAGATCACCAATCTATCTTAGAAGCCCATCTCTCTCAATCAATTTGGCTTTAACTTCATTTTCTTTATTTGCTTCCTTTTGTGTTCTTAGGGAAATCAAGTGATGAACTCTTCTATTGAGAGCCTCAATTTCTTGGGATACCTTATCTTCATCAGGGAAAATCTATTTAGAATATGATATATTGACCTGATCTATATCGATCAGACTAATGTTTCCATCTACTGTTCTAGGTACAAAATCCATCTTAACATTTGAACTATTCCTATCCTTCCCAGATAAACTAGCATGAGAGATCCTCTGGTTTAAAACTTGGACATCCTCATTATTAACAAACAAACCAGAATGGAAACCCAAAACGTCTTGCTCAGATTCACGGGAAGGAGAGTTTGAATTTGCATATATGGGTCTATCAGATGACTTACCCGTATGAATGCCCTTTTGTACCCAGGCAACACTAGATGACTTGTGCGCAACTGATCTTTTCTAGCCTCTTTGTGCCTACTCAGGTAATGCTTCTTGCAACATCTCATGAGGATTTTTCCTCATGAATGATCTAGTGTTCCTTCTTCTCTACATTATACTTGTTTTCCTTACAATGAATTATGCTTATTCAAGTTCACTAGTTATTTTATGTCAGAGTCACCACCCAAAAATTATGGGAGAATAAGAAAATAAGCTTTGACAAATCACTTGCAGGGGATTAGATAACAAGAAGATTTTTAGAGAAAGAGAAATAACACAGATAAG
This sequence comes from Cryptomeria japonica, assembly GCF_030272615.1. Lineage (NCBI taxonomy): Eukaryota > Viridiplantae > Streptophyta > Pinopsida > Cupressales > Cupressaceae > Cryptomeria > Cryptomeria japonica. The sequence continues at coordinate 179,986,408 of NC_081406.1, read as the reverse complement.
GGATAACACAGTCGGCTACAAAGACCAAACACACATAAATGTGAACAAAACCTCAAGCTAATACAAGCACCAATCTGTAGCATAGATTCACACTACGACTCTCCCCAGTAGAGTCGCCACTTTTGTTGTTCCCAAATTCCGATTCCCCCTATCCTCTCTATAAGAAAATTTGATAACTCTTCTCACATATGAAGAGGACAACAAGAAAATAGAATTCCAGAATAACATATCACAAGGTTTCAACAAAACCTTCTACACTTTGAACTTATCCAAAGCTCAGGTGGGTATACCTTTTGTGAATACGTTCACACTTTTAAATTGAGATCCACAGTAAACCAATGCTAAAAACCTATGGACTTCATCACCTCAATAAAAATAAAACATTAAAGAAAACTTGTGCTCATTTTCAGTCTTGATCCCAAGAAAGATAGAAAGAATTCCACAACTGATATCAGTGCCTTATCCAGGCTACAAAGTCACCCAATTTAAACAAGAGTTCCACATCTAAACATTCTCATACATTTCATCACTTCACCTTTCATTAACCCTATACATACATGCCTGACATATATATAAGTTCTTTCCCTTTAAACTAAAATCATTTATCAAATTCAAAGCAACAAACAATTGATTTACTGACAGAGATATTTCACACATATTTAATTCCTCTCCTGAAGAGAAAATCCAGAAACATATCTATGAGATTTCCTTACAATCCATATTCAATCAAATAACCCTAAATTATTCAAAAGAAACCAGCAAACTAATGAATGCAAACCAGAAGACAATGAAGATTTAGGCTCAGAAAGTTTTGATCTATATATCCATATTCATTTTGAAAATCTTACATAACTCAAGGTAATTCTAAAATAGCCAGAAAACCCTAGATATATTTTAGCAGAGTTTCTTTACAAATTCTTGTGATGATTTTTTGTAAAGTCCTAGTATCCATTTATAATCATATGGATGCAAAACAAGCTTCAGACTTCTCTAGGAAAAGTTTGTTACAACCATGATTCCTGCTGAAAAGAAAATACAATCATTTCATTCCTAACGACTTTTCAGTTTGTTATTTCGTGGCAGCATCTTCTAACTATTCTTGGACTTCCTCTTCTTGCACTGCATACTTTCTTTTCCATTCTTGGAACACGTCATCACCAGGCTAGGGGAAGTTAACAATTTTCTTCTTCAGTTTGTTTAACCTTTTCCATGTGGTTCTTAATTGCCTAACCTCTGTCTCCAAAAAAGCATAATGTGACTTCACTTTCTCAATTTCCTCAATTGTCTAAATAAATAAAGAGATGTCATTTGTATTAATGACCTCATTTACCCATTGAGACAAGTTATATCCCAGCTCATCAAGACATGCCTTTTCATCTTCCAGCTGACTTGGACCAATAAAATCCCCGGGAAACAATTCATACTTATGACTAGCATATTATCTTCTATACAAGTTGGCTTTTCTCTTTACACTAGCCCTTTCTTCTGCTAACCTGGTGATGCCTTTTACTAACTCACAAGTGGATTTGCTTTTGGCATCAACCTCTTCCTCTTCATGAGTAGAACGCATAAGTTCCAACTCCACTTCCCTAGGCATCCACTTATTCAAAATTGGCTCTAGAGTAGCCTTATCTGCTTTCAAATTAGTCAAAATATCCAAAATTATTTTCATATAAATGTATACAATAGAGGCTCCTACTGTGTTAGCAAATTTCAAAATTGTGCCTCTGACCTTTTCCTCCTATTTACTTGCAAACAAGACTTGAGCCTGTTTTAACTTTTCCATTTCATCTTGCATTGTTTCCATTGCTTGAAAACCAAAGGTCATAGGAGAAGGGGGAAATTCAATGATGGGACTAGTGGATGGAGGTCTTGCTAGAGAAGAAGCAATCATCAGGGTAGAAGATTCACCTCTCTCGTATTGCCCTACCAATTGATTCTTTCATTTAGCAATGATACCATCCCTGTTGGCTATTTCCCCTTTTTCCTCATTATAAGCCTTTAGACCAGTCTCTAGTTTTACCTGGAGATCAATCTTCTCCTTAGCTTCCTTCTCAGCTACTGCCATACTAAATTTTGCTGTTACTAGAACTATGTTGGAAGCTTCTACTAGCACTCTTTTAGCAATCATACCTCTGAGGTAGCCAGACTCTGAAGTGTCCATCCTTCTTTTGCTCTCATCCCTCCTTAGGGACCACATGACCAAAGCAACATTGTCTTTGCTGAATATCACTCCTTCTAAGGGTTTTGTTTCTTTCCTTACTGCTTCAAGCACTAAGGCATCTGCTATGTCCCACTCAGGAAGAATTAGTACACTAGCTTTTGCTACCATTTCTCTCCCCTTTTTAGGAGTAATGGTTTTGAACTTTGTCATCATTTCTTGTTTTATTTCTTTCTCCAATGCAACTGCATCTTTGTGGGGTTGTTCATTCTTCCTCTTCTCACATCTTTCTTTGAATTGTTCAATATTTTTCCTCCAAACAAATTGCATAAAGGATCCTGTTGTAACAAAATTATTATCAGCTAGGAACTCTTCGCTAGCTTGTTTGATGGTAGGGTCTAACTCCTTTCCTTTAAACTCATCTATAGTCAAGTTCATCTCAACACTCGGTTGCTATTTAGGCATTCCCTCTTGTTCTTCCTCATAAGTGTAGGAAATCTCCCCTAGACTCCCTAGCTGCAACAACTGCTCAGCCACTACATGTTCATCTCCCACATGGATTCGAGATTGGGATGGGGAATATAAAGGTTAACCTGTTTGCACCTCTTTTCCCACCCTTTTCCTTTTAGGGGAGTCTTGGATGTTAATGACATCTTCTATTGCTCTTTTCCCTTTTGAAGTAGAGGGCTCACTAGTTACCGACACTAACACACTGTACTTTGGCCTCTTGTGCATCACATACTCTCCTAGAGGGATGGCCTTGGCAAAGGCAGGCTTGGCTAAAACCAACTTGGCCTTTTCAGGATCATTTCTCATTATAGCTTCCCTCTTCTCCTTCAAGGTTTGCATTAAATCTTCAAAATACAGTATCAAGAATTTAGCATTCTCCTCAAAAGGAGTAAAACTAGACAAAGGGTCATAACCAATATCAAATTGGTGAATAAAATTAAGAGCCCTTTTGTATGCTATCCATTTCTCTTTCCTCAATTCTTGCTCATCTAGATTGAATTCATTTTTTATCAGATCCTCAAGAAAACAAAACTGGTGAGCTCTCCCTTTACATACAACTCTCTTTTTGAACATGCCATTAAAAAAATCTTCAGGGTCAGCAAACCTTGACACTATAGTAGACAACCTGTAGGGTTGAAAGAAATCATCAAAATGTTTCCAACCACCCTTGGTGATTAAAAACTGATGTGCAATGGTGATAGTTAGGAAAATGGTCCCTTTCCCCCTATTTGTTAAATCTGCCTCTTGCACGCCCCCGATTTGCCTCGAGACCTCTGCAATTCCTATCTTCAATGAGACTTCATAGGGGAGCAAGTATGGAGTTCCTCTAAATCCATAAACTCTAAACATAGTAGAGATAGGGTACAAATATATATCACCCCATTTATGCAAAATATTTATACCTTCAGCAAATTCTTTAGACATCGAGAATTCTAAGAGAGCATTAGGAATCATAGGGTTTTGTGGGCACAACAGAATCCTAAGTCTAGCTACAAAACATCTATCAAACTTCAAGTAACTTGCATCCTCTCTGTCCCAAGACAAAATTGTGCTTCACAATTGCACAGGCATCTCTTCACCATCCTTCTCCTTAACCAGGTCCATTGCCTTAGCAAAATAATCAACACCTTTAAATAAAAGCTTGTGCCTAAGAAGAGAATACCATCCAAAAGGTTAGTCTACCTTAGCATTTTTTATCCCTACCAGCCCTACATGAATTGCATCAGTGAGATAAGGTGCAAAATCAAAAGTTACTTCGAGAGAGGGGTTCAAAATATGTGCTATCATTAGCATATAGTGGGTTGGGATGGTTGTTTCAACATCTTCCCCAAAAATCTGACATAGGGACCAATACATCCTTTAGCCCTCAAAGTGAATAAATGTAGAGAGAAAGGTTCCATGGTACTAGGGACTACAATAGTCAGTCCTCCTATTTTGAAAAAAAATTCTTTCAAAGGGCCACTCTTGAGGTGATCTCTCTACACATTATAGACCTGGGCAAGTCTATCAAAATTGATAGGCTCTAGATAATTCGACACCTCACTAAGTTTGAACACTTTCCTAAATTCATCATCAATTATCTCAATTAAAGCTCCCCCATTTACATCTCTAACACATCTGGCAATAGGTTCATAATTATTTGCAATCTGGGTTAACAAGTCCACATCCATGAAAACCCCAAGAACTATGAGCTTTCCCACATCTAAATCCCATATACTGTTCATTGGATCAAGGGAATGTCTATGGCCAAATCCCACTTTGAAGAGTTTGAGACCTGATATCCCTATCTATGAATCTCTTAACCAGTTTCCTTTATCATACAAACTGTCTCCAATTCTTAAACGGGGGGCCTTGGGCACTAATTCTTTCATTTTGGCAGAGGCATTAGTAGAGATGGTTAATTGTTCTAGAAAATCATCACATATGGCTCTATCTTCATAATTTACCTTCCCTGTGAAATCTCTTCATGGTGCCATTTTGAATTTACAGCTCTTTCAATTAAGACTTAAGCAAACCTTTGAGAAAATCAAGCCCCCCAGTGATATCAATTGAAATTGTAACTATTAAGCAATGTGTAGAACTTACTTGTTGCCTGAAGAAATTCACTCTGTGCAATGGTTCCTCTACAAAATTATTTGAAATGACACTAAAATTTAGCTGATGTGAAGCTTAATACGACAACTGAGCATTGAATTGAAAAATTAATCCACATGCTTCAGGAATCAATTCGCAATTGAATTCAAAAATCGGCTCCAACGGACCACAAAGAAAATTCTAAGTGTCCTGGCTTTTCGCTGTTTCATGAAGGTTAAAAACCTCACATCTTTACCATGTGAAACAATACCATCCATCAGATCCTAAAGAACTTGCATGTTCTTTACCTTACCTAGGTCATCCTGCTTAGAAATGGCCCCCACCTTCATTTCACTGTTTCACGAAGCATAAATCTCACGCAACTCTTCCATGCGAAACAACGCTGGTCGTTGGATCTTCTACCATCCACTCGATCTTTACTCTCCATGGTGATCGCTAGTCTTTTTAACTAACTGCATGAAACTGTCACTACTAATGGTTTTCATTGTTTTGCAAAGGTTAATCACCTTGCATCTTTGGGCTGTGAAAGATCTCTCATCATTGGATCACTTTCGAAATGTGTGGCCTTTAACATCCTTTATCCTTCAAAGTGGGCCCTCTGTGCGGAATCCACTTGCCCTATTGATTTTTGGCAAATAGCTCCTATGTGTCAACCATTCATTCGTTCAAGAACTCCATTGGACTCCACATCTGAACTGCCACATGTTTTATTTAACCATGAATTTTATCACCATCGCCGCTCAATCGAAGCGGGCCCTTAATGATCCTTTAGAGCCACGTGTCCTACCGACAGATCACCTTTTGCCCTAGCTAGACATCTAGCTGTATTGCCACATCATGCGCCATGTAACAGCCAGCTCCTTTTCACCACTTTGCGAAGAGTAAACTTCATGTTGCTTTTGGTTGGGAAACAATGTGGGTTGTCTGATCAACTCCAAGTTGATTGGTCTTTAAAAACTGGGAATTGTCTATCTGCCAGGAATACCATCCTTTTGCTATTTCATGAAGGATAAAAGGCATGCTACTTCGCCAAACAAAATAGCATGGACCATTGGATCTATCTCAAGATGCACCCCTTTTACCTTACAAGCAACCCTTTCACTGGGCCCACTACCTTTTTGCCATCTTTTCACCACTTCGCAAAAGATAAATCTCTAGCAGCTTTTCTTTGCGAAACAATGTGGTCCGTTAGATCCATCGAGAGATACTCGTCCTTTAGCCTTCCTTGCGACAACTTTACCTGGGCCCACCACATTTTCACCACTTCACGAAAGGTAAGCTTCACACATATTCCCTTCGTGAGATGGTGCACACCGTCAGATCAACTAGAACCTGCATGATCTTTAAGAAGCTCGACAAAGAAATAAAACTTAGGGGAAGGCATAAAAATAAAACATATTTAAGGACCCGCCTAAGGCAAATCTAAAAAGGGGGGACCTCTTTCCCCGATGGAGCGATCCTTCCACTTAAGTGGAAAAAGTAACATGGAAATAGAATGCATGGACTTCAAGATAGAAAAGGGAAAATTGCAGAACCTTAAAACCTTAGACCAAAAGCCCATAGAGGCTAAAATGAAGTACAAAGAACAATTTTGCACACTATAACGGATTAGAGAACAAAATCACCCAATAGTCAAAATAGTGATAACAACGGCTCTGATTGTGGATGGTTGATTGCAAGATCAACACAAAAACACAGAAAACTCTAGAGAATAGACCAAAAACAAGCCCAAAAGCAACCAACAGAAAAAAAAAACCAAAAAAAAACCTAATTATATATAGACTAAAACCTACTGTGCATTGACTTAAGAGAAGTAATGCTTTAGGAATTTTCCATGCACTGGGAATTCCTATACCTCACCATTCATTGTCTATAAAAAGTATGAGTCTTATCCATTAAGCTCACAAACAATAGAAGGGCCCATCCATAATGACTCAAATTTTATGTGCTTTCCTTTATCTTGTCCTTTTGCATTCCACTAAAGAACCATGTGACCAATTTGAAACTTTCTCAATGTGGTTCTTTTGTCAAAAGGATACTTGGATTGTAACTGAATCTTCAAATTTCTTTTTTGAGCCAAAGTCCTGATTTCTTCCACTTCCACCATTTGAATCATTCTGTCTTCCATGGGTTCTGACAACTCCATCTCCTCAGCTTGTAGGAACTTGTATACAGGAAGAACGTTATTAACTGGCACCCTAGATTGTTTGCCATAAACCAATTCAAATGGGGATACACCAATTGCTTTCTTAATAGTAATCCTATCTGCCCAAAAGGCTAATTTAATTTCTAATCCCAAGACCTTTTGTTTTCCTTAAGGATTTTCTTGATAATATTCAAAAGGCTTTTGTTGCTGGATTCTGCTTGTCCATTACCTTGTGGATGGTATGGTGAAGAATAAGACATGATTATTCCATGACTAGTACAAAATTCAATGAACTCTTCTGATCTAAAACTCATAGAATTATCCATTATTAGTTTCACAGGAACACCAAATCTTGTTATAATATTATCCATAAAAAATTCAATGATAACTTTACTAGTGGCTCTTTTAGTAGGTATAGCTTCAATCCACTTAGTCAAGTAATCAGTGGCCACTATGATCCATTTGTGACCTCTTCTTGGCTTCTCAATTATTGGCCCAATAAAATCAATCCCCCACTGGACAAAAGGGGCTTCCACTGTAACTGGGTTAAGAGGCAAAGCTCCTTCGTACTTTAACTTTTAAGAAAATTTCTAGCATGGGTCACACCTTTGGACATGCTCATGGGCATCTTTGAACAAAGTAGGCCAATAGTATCCAACTTGGACTATCTTGCCAGTTGTGGTCTTAACAAAGTAGTGGCCTCCACATACTCCATCTTGCATTTCAGTTAGCATCCTTTTAGCTTGGGATTTCTCTAAGCACATCAACAATGCCCCATCTCTATTTCTCCAATATAGATCACCCTGAATAAGGACATACTTTTGAGACCTTAGTCTCAATGTCCTTCTCTGGTTGGAAGTCATTCCCTCTGAGTATGTTGCATCCCTTAAAAAATGTACTATCTCTGAATACTAGGGTTGTGTCTCAATACTTATGACCAGGATATTCTCAGTTTCAACATTGTTAACTTCTACATCAAAGAGATTTGATTCAGCCATTAACTTAGCAAGACCTAACCCTCTTACCAATTTAGTGATCTTAATCTCTAAGTCAAACTCTTGAATTCTGGTTATCCATCTGCACCTTTTACCTGTGACCTCAGATTGAGATAAGATGTCCTTGACTGCCGCATGTGGGACATAAGAAACTACTCGTGCATTCACAAGATATGGCCTAAATGCTTTTATAGTCTTGACCAAAGCATATGCTTGCTTCAGCATGATTTCATATTTCAGCTCTGCAGCTTGTAGAGATTTACTATAAAAAGCAATAGGGTGTTCATATCCTTTAGCATTCTTTTGAAGAAGGACTGCAGCCACTGTATAATAAGAAGCAAAAGAAAACAATGAAAAGGGCTTACTATAATTAGGGGACTTCAACACTGGTGCTTCCTGAATTGCCTTTTTAATTTCACCAAAAGCCTTTGTAGCTTCTTCATCCCAATAAAACTTAGTCTCTTTCTTAAGCAACCTAACAATAGGCTTGACTATTTCAGCAAAGTTAGCAATGAACCTTCTAACAAAATTCACCTTGCCCAAGAAAGATTGGATACCTTTGACACTCTTTGGCTTAGGTAGATTGTTTATGGCTTCAATCCTCTTAGGGTCTATCCTAACCACTTCCTTGGAGACAATATGCCCAAGCAACTTCCCTTCAGTAACAGAAAAATGACACTTTTTTGGATTTAAAGAAACACCAAACTCTAGAGCTTTGTTGAAAACCTTTTCCAAATGCCCGTAGTGAACATCTACCCTTTTGGAGAAACATGTTAAATTGTCTTGGTATACAACCATGATAATGTTGATGAATTCCTTGAAAGCTACATCCATTGCTCTCTGAAAAGTAGCTCCAATTGTTCGGACTCTTTCACTAACACCTGATTATATCCTAAAAACCCATCCATCATAGACAACAGGTCACAGCCAGTTACTCTTTGCAACATTGCCTCCATATTGGGAGAAGAATAGTTGTCTTGGAAAGAAGCAACATTCAAATTTCTGAAATCAACACAGTGCCTTATGTCCCCATTCTTCTTTCTAACTGGGACCAAATTAGACACCCATGATGAATTCCTTATAGGCTTAATGATCCCCCCTTCCCTCAACTTGGTTAACTCTTGTTGCATTTTAATTTCCAAAAGGGGGTTGATAGGTCTTTGCGTCTGTCGAAAAGGCTTAACATCTGGAAGCAAAGGGACTTCATGCTGAAATAGATCTTTTCTATACACCTTCAGGTCTTCATAAGACCAAGAAAAACATGTTTATACTTTTTCAAAAAATTAATAAGATTAGCTTTAATGTGCGGAGACAAGTTCTTTCCTATATATACCAACTTAGGGGATGATTTTGTCCCTAAATTCACTTCTTCCAATTCATCTAACTTGGTGGTTGACTGCTGATGCAAATGATTGTCACTATGAATGAACATACCTTCCAATTCTACTAATCCTTTGGGGATTTTGTTGGTTTCCAACTGGACCATGTCATTTCCAAACACTGTTTCTCTATTTTTCACCACTTCTACTAATGCATTGCAGTCAATTTTTTGTCCATCATAGTCATCAATGCATTATATGAATCTGAGAATATCCTCATCATCTACAAACACTTGCCAATTGTATATGTTCTCAAGAATACCAGGCCTAGCTTTTATCTCAACTATAGATACACCAATTAGTGTTACATCATCATTTTTTAATGCAACATTCGCTAAAAAATCAGCCATAATGTTCTTTGATCTTTCTATCCAGTTAATAGAGAAAGCACAAAAATGTTCAATCACATCCCAAACAACATGTTTATTGTTGGAAAATGCACACTCTAATGAGAAATTGTAGGTGATTGAAGGTTTTGTCATTGATGTAAACCTTGAAATCATTTGATACTGACACCGGCACCGGCACCAGCATCGATAGACAAACTCTACACCGACACAGGCAGTGAAAGGAAGGACACTGGCACCTTGGCCGACCTCAATTTTGTTTGAAATGTATTTTGTAATTAATTGTAAAATCATTGTAAGCCGACATGGCGAGTTGTAATATGACTCATATATGTATGAGATCATTTTGTAATAGGAAATATATGTGATAGGATGCGAGATAAGGAGACCTAATATGCAAATTATAGGTTAAGGGTTTATTTATGTAGTAGAGCTTAAACTAGTACTGGATTTGGCATAACAGATGCTAATCTAAAGTAGTACAAGACATTGGATTAATATAATCCATTTTTGTAAGTCAGTGTGACTTCTTTTTTAATTGAGCAGTGAGCTCTAGGCACTTGGCCTTCCTACATGTGTAGGCCCATATTGTAAGAGTAATATTCCCTTATTGACTAGTAAGTGAATATTGTGGGTCACAAATCCCACCGAGGTTTTTCTTACACTGGGTTTCCTTGTTAAAATACTATGTTATGGTGTGCTTCTCATGTGGTTGTTGTTATTCTTGTTTACTGCATTATTTCTGGTTTATCGGTACACAGTTTTAATATGCTTTTCATGTTTTAAGTCAAGTAAATTTATTAACCAGTTAGATACTGATTCACCCCCCCTCTCAGTATCGTTGGGAATCCTAACAATTGGTATTAGAGCCTGGTCCTCTATTTTCAGAAGCCAAATAGTTTGAGGAAGATCTTGTGACCGATAGAGATGGAAAACTTGAGAAAACAATTGGAAACAGCTCTTTCAGACTATGATGTAGAAAAGGTGAAGAATATCAAACTTGAAGATGATCTAAAGGCTGCTCAGGATATTATTCAAGCACTTCAAGAAAATCTTACCATTGCAAGAAATAAGAGAAGAGAAATTTGTGAAAAGATACCGAATGAGAATGATGAAAAGGAAACTCTTAATGATCTGGTAAACAAGCTAAGACAAGAGATCTGTACAACACAAAATGAGATGTAGGATATGACTATGAGATTTTGTAAAGAAATTGAAGATAGAAAGAATAATGAAGAAGACTTGGTTAGAAGACTAAATGATGCTGGAAATGAAAACACAAGACTCAGTCATGAAAATGATATGTTGAAGACAAATCTAATGCACACACAAAATGACAGAACTAAACTCATAAGACATAAAGGAATCTTGGAAAATGAACTAACTGCAGCAAATCATCATAAGGAAAAATTCAAGAAAAGTTCAAAAGAACTTGGTTACATGCTGAAGAATCAGAAACCTAATGGTGATACAAATGGCCTTGGCTTTGAAGTTGGTGAAAGCTCTAGTACTGCAAACAATAATGATCATAGCAAACCAGTAAGCCAACCTACTGCTTACAAATTTAATGGCAAATGCTTTAACTGTAACAAGTATGGTCATAGAGAAAATCAGTGTAGATCTAGAAATTATCAGAACACTAATACACCCACTGGTCAATGTTTTAAATGCAACAAAGTTGGTCATACTTCAGAAAATTGCAGAATGAATGTGAGATGTTATGTTTGTGGGATATTTGGGCACTTATCTAATCAATACAGAATACATACCGACATAGGATATGGGAAAGCTATTCAGAAGAACAATGTCACTTGTTATGCCTATAACAAGATTGGACATATTGCTAAATTTTGTAGAAGAAAGTCCTCACCGACAAATAACAAAGGTCCTAGTTTGAAAGGTAAAGAAAAAGTTGAAGAGGTAAAACAAGAATTCTCAAAACAATGGATTAGAAAGTCAGATCGGAATGTTGATGTGAATACTCCTCCACCGGCAGAACAGAGTAACACTCCACCGGCAGGAGACTCTTCATCTAACTGAAGAAAATTCTTTTGGGGGTTTAGCAACAAAATAAAAAACATGCTATTATTCCCTCGGTTGATGGTGAGAAGTTGAAATTACTTCTATACCGGCGGATGACTTAAGTTGTGACTTAACCAACAAGCATTAAATGTGGTAGTTGGCAAAAATAACATTATAAAGCAAGTGTTTTGGCTCCTTTTTCATTCACCGAGCATTCAAATCTTTGAGAGCATGAAAATTCCCGAGCGAAGGTACTCCAAGCAAAGAAGTGAAGCAATCCATCAAATCATTCATCCTTAAGGCAGATTGAGGCATTTATAGCTATGGCATCTTCATCCACTCCTGAATTTACTGCAAACCCTACTGTTGTTGAAGTTGTTAAGCGACCTAGACCCGTTTTTCAGCTAGTTCCTGAAATTGCTAAGAAAGATGATAGCATAGGTGCATTCTCTCAAATCCCTAAAGAAGTAGTATATGTTGAAGACCCTATAATATATATACATTGTCATATTGATGAACTAGGTGATGATGAAATTAAAAATATGTATAAGATTGTAATCTGTGATGAATCCGGAAATATCAAACCTAAACATAAGATAGTAGAAACCCTAGGTTTCACTAAAATACTTAGTATCCTGGATTTCCCAAAGGATATCATAGGGATTGTGTTAAGCAGAGTACATGGTGAATTCTTCTGGTTAGACTCTATTCATAAAATCACAAAAGAAGCAATAAAAGCTATAACAGGGTTACCCTCCACTGGCAACAGACTTGACAAAACTAAGAAGGTTTCAAATGACTTAGTGACAAACCTAACCAGTGCAACATTTGATAAGAGATCTCTAAGGGTAAATGATGTGAAGGATACAAATATCAGATTTATCAGTATGATCTTAGGTTATAAGGCTACACATGCAAATAGGTTAAACTCAGTTTCTAGCCTATGTATTAAGAGTGCCTATGATATGGTAAATGATAATGCAAGAATAGACATATGTGAATGGCTCAAAGATGAGTTGATAGACAATTTGGGTAAGATAAAAAGAGACAAAAAGGGGACATTCATATTTGGAAACTTGTTTGTTTGATGCTATACATAAGCAAACAAGTACCCGGTATTGGTGCTAGAGATTTTGGATTTGATATACCGGTAGGAAAACAACTATCAGAACTATTGAACAATATGGGAGAGAACAAGAAGAAAAACATAAGTGATCATTTTCAAGCATTGAAGGCTCAAATGAAGACCTGAGTAAGACTATCACAAGTTATTGTGGATGAGTATCAAAAGGAATTCTCTTTTGTTATCAAGAAAGATGAAATTTGGATGGAGGTAGTTATCCCTAGAACCATCTAGGTAACTAAAATGGGCTATGAGACAGATGATAACATCATATAAACTTATGCAAAATCCCTCCTTGAAGCTCCTAAGGAACTGAAAGCAAAGGTATTTGGTAGTGCAGAAACAATTGAGAGCACTATACAATCAAGGAAAAGAGTTAAGAAGGTAGAAGCAACCGTTAGAAAAGGAACCTGGCAGGCAAAGGCAATCAAGGAAGATGTGCTAAAACAAACTAGTATAACTGAAAGTGAGTTGGAAGCACTTCAAACGGAAACTCACCTTTCACCGGTTGGAACTTCTTTAGAAAGTGACATACCTATTGTATTCAAGAGAGTTGAGAGGAAAAGAAAACCTTCACCGACACCTTCTCCTACACCAAAAAGGACAAGACAGAAGCAATAGGCAGTAAGGCCTCCAACAAAGAAGATGACTCCTAAGAAGAAGGTGAAACAAACTATTGCCCCCATTGACAAACTTCTTAGCGAAATTATAGAGGATGGTAAGCTGAAGAACATCAATAAAATGTACAATACACTATCAGCTGATGATAAGGAAAGCATAGAGAATAGTGTAATTCTACACTTAGATATATACAAGAAATTTTTGATGCAAATTGTTGATGAAATTCCAAATGACTTGTATAGGAGATTAGAAGCTAGAAGATTATCTATTGTTGAACTAGATAAAAAGATTAAGATTGAAAAATTATTGGCAATGCATCCAGTTAACTCACCTAATGAAATAGACAAATTAATCAGTGAGGCCAACCGGACAATTTTGTCTACTTCTCACCAACATGTAGCACTAATGGCTGGCAGAGTAACTAAAGTTTCTGAGGAAACTACTGATGGATGGGATATTTTCTTTGTGGAGAAACAAAAAGAGGAAGAATTACTCAGACCTAAAACTATCAAAGTATATCAAAAGGATAGAGACAAGGGTAAAGGCAAGGTAGGTGGACCACCAAGTTTTAAAATAATTGACAATATGCCCCCACCTCCTTCAGATACTCCACCAGTAGACACTACTGCAAATCAACTAGCCATTGAGAGTATGGAGACTCTGGTAGAAGATACAAACCTTGAATCATAAATTCTGTATACAGGAAATGTAGATACTCAGGAAGTTAATGTCGTGGTTGACAGAGAGACCACTAAGGATAAGGAGAAAGATGTGACCATTGAGTCACCGACTATAGAAGTTAAGTTAAACATAGAAAAACCTACACAAGTAGAGCAACTGGTAGAGGATACCACTGAGAAACCGGTAGATATAACAGAAAAACCATCTGAAGAATTGGCTAAGGAAAGTTTATAGGCAAAAATTGAGGAATTGGCAACTAAAAGCTCAGAGAAACCGTCTGAGACACAATTGGAGAAACCCAAACTGATACAGGTTGAAGCACAGGTATAGACAGAGACAATGCCACTCAGCCAAATTAAAAAGCCTAAACCTTTGTTTGTGGAAATGCAAACACAGACAGACCTACTAGAGGTCAAACAAGCAAGGAAATAACTACAACCGGTAGCATGGCTATTGTAAAAACTGTTGGACAAACATCTGGTACAACTATGACAGAATTCAGACCTACTAATGTAACTAAGGTCATTTTAGATTCAATAAAGAAGATCATGGAATGCAATGCACAAGCCTATAAGGCTATTAATGATACTATACCAATTCTTAAATTGATAGCACCAAAGTGTAGTGTTGAGAATAAAGATTCTTTAGGTCAACTTGACACATTATCTAAGTTTATCATCGACAACCTAGTAACTCTTGATCAAATAAATGAGGATACATTTAAGGAGAGAATGATAAAATAAAAAGAGAAATTATTTGAGGATATTGTAAAGAAAAACAAGGAAGAAATGGATACCCTTTTACCGGAACTTGGAGAAATAATCTATGACTTCAAGAAACTGTACAAGGATACTTGCAAAACAAATGTCTTAACAGAGGATCTTGATAAGGAGATCAGGAAAGCTCAAGAGAAGATAAATAATATTGCTGACAATTTGATTGGAACATCAGATTCATTTTTGGAATTAGAAAAGAAAATTGCAGAGAAGGAAGAGAAAATCAAGAAATTGGAGAAAGAAAAACAAGGAATAAAGGATAAGGCAAAGGACTTAAAATGTAAACTTAGTCCAAGACTATAGTATCTTTTTTTTTTGAGAAAAGAAATATCTGAGGCTCTAGTTCCTGGACTGACGACACCGGCAGAGAAAATGCACATACTCACCGGTACAGTGCAGAGAACACAAGAGGCAATAAAAGACTGCAAAACATTCAACAATGGCATAAATTTAGTTTTGATAGATATCTTTCAGATTGCAACCCATCGGTTACAAGAATCCAGGTAGGACTCCATTGACAGTGAATGACAACCTTTGTCATTGATGTCAAAGGGGGAGTAGTGGGATGAGAAAAATCATCAAAAGGAAGGGACTTCATCTGCTTAGGGGGAGCATATAGTTTTGGTAAGACAATTTTGAGCAGACTATTTTTGGATATCATTTTGGACACTTTTGATTTTTCTCATGAGTGTTGCCATCAATGCCAAAGGGGGAGATTGTTGGCAAATGCACACTCCAATGAGAAATTGTAGGTGATTGAAGGTTTTGTCATTGATGACAACCTTGCAATCATATGATACCGACAAGACAAAGAAACTGGCACCGACACCGATAGACAAACTCTACATCGGCACATAGGACACCGACAGTGAAAGGAAGGACATCGGCACCTTGGCCAACCTCAATTTTGTTTGAAATGTATTTTTAAATCATAAAATCCACTAGTAAACACTACTACAAATCAACCAGCCATTGAGAGTATGGAGCCTCTGGTAGAAGATACAAACCCTGAATCATAAATTATATATATAGGAAATGTAGATACTCAGGAAGTTAATGTCGTGGTTGACTGAGAGACCACTAAGGATAAGGAGAAAGATGTGACCACTGAGTCACCGGCTGTAGAAGTTAAGTTAAACATAGAAAAACCTACACAAGCAGAGCAACTGGTAGAGGATACCACTGAGAAACTGGTAGATATAATAGAAAAACCATCTGAAGAACTGGCTAAGGAAAGTTTAGAGGCACAAACTGAGGAATTGGCAACTGAAAGCTCAGAGAAACTGTCTGAGACACAATTGAAGAATACCAAACCGATACAAGTTGAAGCATAGGTATAGACAGAGACAGTGCCGCTCAGCCAAATTAAAAAGCCTAAACCTTTGTTTATGGTAATGCAAACACAGACAGACCTACTAGAGGTCAAACAAAGCAAGGAAATAACTACAACCGGTAGCATGGCTATTGTAAAAACTATTGGACAAACATCTGGTACAACTATGATAGAATTCAGACCTACTAATGTAACTAAGGTCATTTTAGATTCAATAAAGAAGATCACGGAATGCAATGCACAAGCCTATAAGGCTATTAATGATACTATACCAATTCTTAAATTGATAGCACCAAAGTGCAGTGTTGAGAATAAAGATTCTTTAGGTCAACTAGACACATTGTCTAAGTTTATCACTGGCAACCTAGTAACTCTTGATCAAACAAATGAGGATACATTTAAGGAGAGAATGATAAAATAAAAAGAGAAATTATTTGAGGATATTGTAAAGAAAAACAAGGAAGAAATGGATACCCTTTTACCAGAACTTGGGGAAATAATCTATGACTTCAAGAAACTATACAGGGATACTTGCAAAACAAATGTCTTAATAGAGGATCTTGACAAGGAGATCAGCAAAGCTCAAGAGAAGATAAATAATATTGCTAACAATTTGATTGGAACATCAGATTCATTTTTGGAATTAGAAAAGAAAATTGCAGAGCAGGAAGAGAAAATCAAGAAATTGGAGAAAGACAAACAAGGAATAAAGGATAAGTCAAAGGATTTAAAATGTAAACTTAGTCCAAGACTGTAGTATCTTATTTTTTTGAGAAAAGAAATATCTAAGGCTCTAGTTCTCAGACTGACGACACTGGAAGAGAAAATGCACACTCACTGGTATAGTACAAAGAACACAAGAGGCAATAAAAGACTGCAAAACATTCAACGATGGCATAAATTTAGTTTTGATAGATATCTTTCAGATTGCAACCCACCGGTTACAAGAATCCAGGCAGGACTCCACTGACAGCGAATGACAACCTTTGTCATTGATGTCAAAGGGGGAGTAGTGGGATGAGAAAAATCGTCAAAAGGAAGGGACTTCATCTGCTAGGGGGAGCATATAGTTTTGGTAAGACAATTTTGAGCAGACTATTTTTGGATAACATTTTGGACACTTTTGATTTTTCTCATGAGTGTTGCCATCAATGCCAAAGGGGGAGATTGTTGGCAAATGCACACTCCAATGAGAAATTGTAGGTGATTGAAGGTTTTGTCATTGATGACAACCTTGCAATCATATGATACCAGCAAGACAAAGAAACTGGCACCGACACCAATAGACAAACTCTACATCGGCACACAGGACACCGACAGTGAAAGGAAGGACACCGACACCTTGGCCGACCTCAATTTTGTTTGAAATGTATTTTGTAATTAATTGTAAAATCATTGTAAGCTAAAATGGTGATTTGTAATATGAATCATATATGTATGAGATCATTTTGTAATAGGAAATATATGTGATAGGATGCGAGATAAGAAGACCTAATATGTGAATTATAGGTTAAGGGTTTATGTATGTAGCAGAGTTTAAACCGGTACTAGATCTAGCATAGCAGATGCTAATCTGAAGCAGTACAAGACAGTGGATTAATATAATCCATTTTTGTAAGTCAGTGTGACTTCTTTTGTAATTGAGCAGTGAGCTCTAGGCACTTGGCCTTCCTACATGTGTCTGTAGACACCTAAAAATGGTCAACGCTTGCGGAGTCATACTTTAACATTTGTGCATTGCCTCATTTTAGGTTTTTGCGTCGCATTAACATTTCTCCTATGATTCGTACTTGGTTTTTATCATTTGCGAACATCGAATCATTCTTCTACATTCTTCATTCATCTCGCTCTCGAATTTGGTCTTGTCAACAACACTATCCAGTCATGATTTTAATCGATTCTATCTTATTGCATCAATGTGCATGCTCATTTGTCATCATTTTGGACATCGTCAATCCTAATTAGGGTTTTGTCCTCCTATCAATCTTGCGATCGATTTTTCATTGATCATTGTACTCTTATCAATCTTGTTGATTTATCATCAATCCTTATCATTTTCAATCTTGTCGTTTTAACGATTGATTTGTCATCGGTCGTTGTCATGTTCGATCTTGTCATTTTGTGATCAATTCATCATTGATCGTGGTCATTTTCAATATTGTCATTTTGCAAACTATTTTGTCATCGATTCTTGTCCTCTTGTCAATCTTGTCATTTTGCGATCAATTTGTCATCGATCGTCGTCTTTCTCAATCGTGTCAATTTGGATCAATTAGTCATTGTTCCTCATCAATTGGTGCATTTTCTCAATCAAATCATTTATCACATTGGTCATTTATCAATCCAAAATCAAATCATGATCAAATCAATTAACCTTTGTCAAGACCTAATTGTCATTCTCGCATTGTTAATTCGTCTTCTAGGGTTCCGTGATTTCATCATTTAACCTTGTGTGTCATTTCCTCCTTTAGGATTAATAAATTGTTTATTTATCCTAAGTCTTCTCATTGCAATTAAATGTTCATTTAATTGGCTAATTATTCCTCTTTGTGAATTAATTAATAAATGACAAATTATTAATTAATTTACCTAATTTCTAATTTCTATCAATTTCTTAATTCCTAAATTCTTAATTCTCTAATTTCCTAATTTTCTAATTCCTAATTTCAATTTCCTTCTATTTCTCTCCTAAATTCATGGAAATGACATGTCAATTTATCATAATTTGTCATAATTGACAATCAATCAATTTTTGACATAGAAATTTGTCATAAATTGTCATAAATCATCAATCAACAAACTTTGCATAGAAGGTGCATAATTTGTCATAAATTTGTCATAATTGACATAATTGATTTGCAATTTCCATTTGAATTGAATCATGCTAATCTTGTCTTTTCTCCAATTTATCTATAAATTGGATGAATTTCTTCAATCAATCCCCAGATTCTTGATCCCTAATCAGACTATTGAATTTCTAATTACTTTGTCAAATCACGCTTCGAGTATTCTTGTGTCAATGTCAATCTTGCTTTCACAATTAGGTTTATGCACTTGAAGGTGAGATCTACAAAAAAACTATTTGGAGAAGAAAGAAGAACAATGGAGCTGCATGAAGGGAACATCTGGTTTGCATAATCTTTTTGAATGTTTTATTTTTATGTCTCTATTGAATGTGTTTAGGATAGATCATTACTTTTAAGCTTTCGTGATTGAGCTAATGATTAGTATTTTGATTTGCTTGTGATGATTCCAAATTCCTATGCTACATTAATTGGTGAACCCAATGTGAACACTAACCATCTAACCCCTTTATGGTGTTTTTGAGTGCTTTCAAGTTGATTTGTAGGCCAAAAAACCCAAAAACAGGGTCGTGCAGGGTTTTCTGGAGACTTTTGCGCCTGTGTTAGACAACCTGCATCTATGTTATGCATTCTGTGCTTGTGTTAGAGACATTCTGTGCTTGTGTTATGAGTTCTGCGCCTGTGTCATGACTTATGCGCTTGTGTAAAGTCCAGAACAGAGGTAAAAATGCAGTGTTTTACTTGAAAATTGTCTTGTTTTTGCGTTCTGTTTTCTGTGTTTTGGTTTTTGGTACTAATTATCTGTGCAGCATCTTGGCATACACATGGCAAAGACAACAAATCAAAATACTAACATGTGTTATGCAGAATCGATAGTCAAAGACAACAAATCAAACTACTAACATGTGTTATGTAGAATCGATAGTCAAAGACAACAAATCAAACTTCTAACTTGGGTTTTACAGGTTGCCTTGGAGAAACAACTAAACTTGGTGTTTGTCTTTAAATGTTTTAGGTACCTAGTGATTTCTAATAGGTTGGAATGAACATGTTTTTGCTTTGATTGTTGAGTGTGACATTGGAGTAGGAGAGTATGCTCTCATCCTTTTAGGGTGATCAGAAATCCAGATCTTCGATACCATGCTTTTGTCTTTAATTGTGTGTCTCCTTTAGAGGGCCTGCCTTCCCGACCACTTTGCTTTTGCAAGCAAGTGATAATCATAAGAAGGGAATGACCCAAAGTGAGTACGGCTATAATTCCTTGGCATTCTAACTCACTATAAAAAAATACCCGATGAGCGAAAGCTTTGAAGGAAGTGTTACGTGGGAATTGCAGTTACTTGGGAAGTGATGACCCTTGAACTCTTTCTCATATCAACATCTAAGTAGAGCCTCTTGGTCTAAATCGTGCTTGCGTGACTACATTTGTTTGGTATCTTGATGGGCTTAATGTCTCAATCATGCTTGCGTGACATCAAGGAGTAACACTTAACAGAAATCCTTACTACATACCTTGTTTTTAGAGGCCAAAAACCCTTCTAGTTGCTTGAGAAGGACAAATTTGGATACTTGGAAGAGATACTAAGTTCGCCATGGGACGATTTCCATGGGGACTGATGCTTGGCTGCCCTGAGAAGTGAGTGTCATGGAGGGGAGCCTGTGGGGTCAAGCATCTATGTATTCTCCTTGAATCCCATAATGAGTCTACCTCTCAAGTACCTAATGTCTTCGCCTACCATAAGAAATGTGGAAATGAGCATGATTGTCTTGAGTCTAAGTTGCAATATCTTGTATTCTTTGCTTGTCAAAAGTTGAATTGCATCTCATTTCAAAAGCAAAACAAATTGATTCAAAACATAAGATTAAACACAAGAGATATTCATCCAACAAAAGTTTATCAAAATTCAAAACTCATCTTTAAGCATGGTTGTCAAACATTGTTCAAAATCTTGTCTCAACATTCATGTCACTTACATTTAGGTTCATCCTAGGTTGCATTTTGCAAAATTCATTGTCAAGTACCAAGGTTAGGTTTCACCTAAGTCATACTCCTTTGCATATAAATAAGGGTCATCCATTTGCATGTGTCCTCTTGCATTAAAGTCACACCATTGTCATACATTCATATTTGCATACCCTAGGTCTCTTCATTAAGCTTAGCTCATTATCATATCATATTAGGGTCAGTTGCATAGTAATTGTCCCTTTGCATATAGTGTCAAAACTAGGTTTTGTCATACTTGAGTAATCCAAATCTTTGATAAACCCTAAGTCATTGTTAAAAAGTCTAGACCTTATCAAACCTTTTCTTTTTATGTCATTATTGTCATTTGGTCAAACCTAGCTTAGTATCCAAGCATATAGGGAGACTTTGTCATTTTGTCCTTTTGTCC
Source organism: Cryptomeria japonica (assembly GCF_030272615.1). Taxonomy (NCBI): domain Eukaryota; kingdom Viridiplantae; phylum Streptophyta; class Pinopsida; order Cupressales; family Cupressaceae; genus Cryptomeria; species Cryptomeria japonica. Next base: position 179,965,023 of record NC_081406.1, on the reverse strand, counting down.
TTTGAGGTCTAGATATCATTCCAATTTCCTAAAGGTCCCTATCTTAGATTTGCATTCATAAGTTTGTCAAAATCTTCAAAAACAACCAAAAACATAGATTGCATTCTTGCCATAGATTGCATTTTCATCTATTCAGTTTGCATTTAGTTGCATATCATATATTATCCTTGAAAAATCCCAAAAATATTGCATAGTGACATGTCTATTGAAACAAGGTTCCAAGCACCAATGATGCAACAAAGTTTGACGTATCAACTGACAATGCAATCGAATTTTAATCCAAAGCAATCACAATTCTATCCAACCCAACAACAAGGCAATATCGATCAAACTTTTTATGATGAAACAAGTCTTCAAATACAAAAACTAGAGGCAAAACTAGCTCAAGAAGAGGAGATATTGGAACAAAGAGTGAAAAACATTGAGAAGAATAGATCACAAATGTCCAAAGTGTTTCAAAAATTTCCAAGTCAAAATCCAAAGATTGAGCCAGTTGAAAAAAGATCTCTTATCGAACGATCAGACATACCAGCTCTCCTCTCCCAAATAGAGATGATGAAACAATTTCAAGAAAAGAGACAACATCAATTTCAACATTATGTGCCTTCACAACAAGAACAAGAAGGTGTTTACTATCAATCAGATTTTCAACCATCACAACCAATTGTCCAACATATGTAACCAACACAACCAATGGTCCAATTTCAACAATATGTCCAACCAACTATACAATGTCAACAAATGGTTCAACCAATGGTGGAATATCAATGTCAACAACAACAACCAAACATTCAAAAACAAAGGTTGCAGCACACACCAAGCCAAATTTTGAACATGTCAAACCAATTTGAGCAACATCTAGTTCAAAATCAAAACATGACATCAAAGCAAGACCAAATTCTTGCCAAACAAGTTCAAATTCCAGATACAACTATGTCAAAACCTCGAAAGAAAGGTGGCTTTATTGCAATGCTCTTAAGGAAACTACCAAGTGAGTTCTTTGAGGAAGATCAAAATAATACACTTATGTCTAGCAATGCCTCATCCCCTCGCAAACAAATTGACTCTCCAGTGGCATCTATCCCTACACCTTTAGAAGTTTCACAAGAACCTTCCATATTGTCCTCATCAAACAATACACCCAAGGACGCAATTATCCAAGGGCTATCCATAATTGATTGCCAAGAGAATCCAAGTCATGATGCACATCCTTGTCATGTTTCAGAAATACAAGACCCAATGCCACCATGCACTTTACTGCCATTACCTGTTTTAGAGGACCCCATTCGAAGTCCTTCTTCCTCATGTTCAAGCATTGATTCCTTGCCAAAATCCATCACAAATGTTCAAAGTGCATTTCCTTCATGCCAAAACATTGATTCCTTGTTAGAATCCTCCATTCATATCCAAAGTCCAACCTCATGTCAAGAGGATAATTTAGAGCATGAGGAAACATGTCTTGAAATAGATGAAGATCAAGATCTTGAAACCTTATCATCCCATCCAACTGTTGACTAGGACTCCATATTCCTAGACACTCATGATGATTCCCCTATTCTTGTCCATCCTATCCAAAGTCCTATTGACACTCCATTCCCTGGGCAAGATCAAGATATCCCAGTCCATCCAATCCCAAACGATCCCCTTCCATTTCATGAAAAAAATGTCCTTTCAAATCCCATTGACATTCCACTTCCTAAGAAAGATCAAGATATCCCTTCCATCCTTTCCGATGATCCCATCAAAAGTCAAGAGCAAAGCAATGTTAAAGAGGATTCCAATGATCTTCCTCCTTGTCAAGATCAAATTATGCCTTTAAATCCTCCACAAGATCTTTTTGTTCCTCCATCTCCTTGTCCTAATGCTCCATATACACTCCAACATCACATTTCTTTTGATGATCTCATTATTTCTCCCATTCCATCTCTTGAAGAGCCTGTCATTGAACCATGTCCACTACATGATCCTAATCCCCTTCATGATTCTAACGTGTCAGTGCAAGATGTTCATGAACCCTCGACATGCATAATGGGTTCTTCCACTTTGGTGCAATCTGATCCACTTCAAGATCTCATTATTTCTCTCATATCATATCCACCTCATAATGGACTTGCGTCTTCTTCCCAAAGAAAAGAGTATCCTACAAGTCAAAATATTCATAAAGGCAAAGGGGTAGACCTTCATGAGAAAGAACCCCTCCATATCAAAGAAGATCTTAAGGGTCATGTCTACACAACTCACTCTCAAGACATTGGTATCCCTCCGTCAAAATCAAAACGTACACCTTTCCCATCACACCTTCCATCCATCTTAGGTCCTTATATTCCTTCATCCTCTATGCAACGTCAACAAAGGCACACATCCTTGAGTAAATTTCATCCATCCAAAAGAAGTCCATTTCATTCCTATCCATCCATGCATTCCTTTCCCCGTCCAAGCAATTTGGATGCCAAGTATAAAAGTCATAAGTCTAGAAATCCACATGTATTCAAGGATCAACATGTCCAATATAATCGACATGTCAAAACAAAGAATAATATGATCTATAAAGAAAAAGAAATATCCAAAAGGCCACAAAGGCCCACTGAGAAAAATAAATCAAAGTCAAAATCTATATGGGTTCCTAAATCCCTTGTGCAAGCAATGCACTCCAAGGAACCACAAAAGCATGAAAAATCAAAAACCATGTGGATCCCTAAGCGGCTCCTTGAAGCAAAAAAGCCTAAAGAAACATCCAACTTGGCATCCAAAGTTGCTATTCCTCCATCCAAACATTCCAAGTCTATTCCTCCATCACCTTCTTTATCCATTTTGGGCCCTTATGTCCCAAAATCCATAACTATTCCTTCATCAAAATCTCCATATCCAAAACCCACTCTTCCTCCATCAGTCCATCACCCCTCAAGGTGTGTGCCAATGTCGATCTTGCCTTCATTTCCATCCACTCAAGCCCAATTCTTCCAATACCCTATCCATTATCCAATGCATATTTTCCATCCTTCCATCCCTCTGGTCCAATCCTTTGCATAAATCCTTGCCTTAGTTTCGCCTCATTTTCCATGTCCTTATCCTACCAATGTCTTTGAGCATACTTTTAAAGGTCATGGTCCATTTATTTTAAGGCTACTATCCAAGAAAAAAGATGCTTGAGTCCTTCTTCCATCCCCTATCATGTGTCCATCTTCTATTGAAAAAGTCAAAATACAAAAACAAAAAAAAAAGTGAAAAAAAAAGAAAAGAAAAAAGTAAAGAAAAATAATTCATTCACTAGTGAAAACCTGGCAAACAGGCACCTTGGGCAAGTACCATGATGAAAACCTGGCAAATAGGCGTCATGCATAATTTATGAACTTCTTGCACACCACACTTGGGGACAAGTTTCCTCCATATCCTATTCCTCCTTCATATCCTATTGCCCTATCATACCCCTATCATTACCCTTCATATCCTATTGTCCCTCATGTCCATTTCCTCTTTCCACCTTTGATCTTGACAAGGCTAACGATCTTCTTGAGCATCATGCATCTTGTTTGCAGCTTTCAGTCTATCATAGCTTTTGGTCATTTATCCATTTGCTTATTATAACCTTTCATCCATATTCCCTAGCTTATTGCAACTTTCTACCACTATCCCGTATCCTATCCCGACCTTCAGTCCATGTCCCTTATCCATTCTTGGTCTTGCTTATCCTATCCATGTCTTATCACTATCCATACACTCTTTTTCATTCCTTGATCTTGATCTGACATAAGGACGCAAAATTTAAACATGGTTTCAAAAACCTCTTGACATGTCCCTCATGCCATGTTACTGCTTTACATTGTCATATCCAGTCTCTTGTCCCATCACGCAATAGCCCTTGAAAATTGCATCTGTATTATCTCCATACTAAAAGGCCTTTGTCTTCCCTCTATCCACCATCATTTCAGCAAGCCTATTTATTCACCTGTCATATTCCTTGCCTTGCTAGACACTGGGGGCAAAGTCCTGAAATAATTCAAAAAAAAAAAATTGAAAAATGTCCTGAAATAATTCAAAAAAAAAAAAAAAAAAATTGAAAAATGTCCTGAAATAAATCATAAAAATCAAATAATGTCCTGAAAAGATCATAAAAATTTGAAAATGTCCTAAAAAAATCTCTAAAAATCAAATAATATCCTGAAATAAATTAAAAAAAAATTTTAAAATGTCCTAAAAAAAATCTTCAAAAAAATCGAATAAAGTCCTGAAAAAATATCTAAAAATTGAAAAATGAAAATCCATAAAAATCATAAAAAGTCCTGAAAAAATGACCAAAAAATTTTAAAATCCAAAAACAAGCATTTTGCAATAAATGATCCCTTTGTGCATAGACAGATCACTGAGCATACATCCAACGACACACAATTCAACACTGCGCTTTAATGAAATCACGCTTAAACAGATGAACTTTTTACTCAAACCAGACATTCAAACTAATCACAATTGTCATATAAATCGAACATCAGCATCACTATCATTTGTCCTTGTCTCTACTATCATGGGTCTTATATAGGGTGTGGTATACTCGAAACCAAACTGTGTCCTGTCTTAAATGAGGTACCACATGTCCTGAAACCAGACAACATGATCGTCCTATCAACACGTTCAACTTTTGACAACGAAGATCAAGGTGTTTGTTTGATTTGTTGGAATTTGTGCATCTTATCTTTCTATTGATTTAGCTTCGATCATGTTCCTATGTTGCTCGATGATGTCACTGAGTGATTTAGAGTGACCGGGATGGTTCATGGTCTGTTTCTTTTTTGTTGTGATTTGTTGTTTGTCTATGATGTGTCTGTCTTTTGCAAAAAAGGGTTGCATTTCAGCTCTGGCCTTCAATGCCATGATGCTACGCATCCATTTTGCTACATTAAAATAAAGGTTCTCACCTACAAAGTGCATTACTGAAAGCAAGTTTTTCTTCATCTCTAACTATTCTCTATTTCATTTTCCTCTTACTAACATTTCTTCCGTCCAGTCGGCTGGTCAGTTCGGTCTAGTGCTCCGATTTCCAACCATACATACTGCATCCTGCATCCATTTGGTTAGTACATTTGCATTACATTAAGCATCATATCAAGCATTTTATCCATTTCATACTATCAATGCATCAAAAGCACATAAACAAAAATATATCCATACATATTCCACAAAGGTACATAAACAGTGCATAAGTCATCCATACATGGAAAATCACATAAATCATTTGCATCTCATCATATCGATGCATATCATATCATCTGCCACAATAAATATCGGAGTACAAAATCGGACTGTCTGTCCTAAGTATGGCCCGCAAGCTGACTACAAAATGTCAAACTACATAATGTCCACTATCTGTCCTATGGAACATGTGCCTCTGTCACTGGGTGCTCCCTCTATCCTCCTCATCCTTGCCATGTCTCGCGGATGATGTCCCTCCTGGTCCTGGTTGTGGTGGTCTCATCGGTCCACTCACCCCCATGTTGCTCAATGACCTCCGAGAGCATGCCCTGCTCTTTGTCCTCGATCGTGCCCAATATGAAGGTGCTCTCTGCTCTGGTGGAACTACACTCTCATATAGTGTCCTCCAATGGCGTATCTCCTCTCCAGTCTCTACCAGCATCTGTCCTAGCTCCCGTACATTGGCATCCCAAATTGACCCAATATACTCAGTGACTCTCTTTTCTTCTCGCTGTGCCTGCGCTATAGCTGTATCTCAAGCCGCTGTGAGTCTAGCTATCTCCGCTCTAAACTGGTCCTACTGTCTCTCTAAAGTCTCAATGTGATCTTGCTGACTCGCTATGGTAGCCCTGCACATCTCCACCTCCTCTGTCCTAGCTGTCTCTAGCTCTATGGATATATCCTGCAATGCCTTCTGCTCGCCTGAATCTAGCTCATCCTCATCTCCATCCTCGTCATCATCCTCATCCTCGTCCTCATCATCTCCCTCCTCCTCTCCTGTGAGTGGGAAGTCCTCCTGTCACCTCGATACTAGAATATCCGGATCTATCAATGGCACTAGCCACCGTCGTACAAACCATCTATCATACTCATCTGTCATCCCAGCGTCCACCACATCTGATCTCCAATCCCACTGTCTCTGCTGTAGCTGTGAAAAGTCAGCATATGCTATGTGTGGCTGAATCATACTCCCCCACTGACTCGTCTCTCTGTGAGATCGGGCAAAGTGTGCAGTCCTCCTAGGTACATCCTACCTCTCTCCAAACTGTCGTCTGACTCTCTCTGGCAGGTACAACTCAATCACTCTCTGGCAATTCACTGGTCACCCAATCAGGTACCTCTCCTATCTACAATACGGTAACTCCTTAATATCATCTGACCATCCCGAACAATCACGATATGGCCTCCATATGAACTCTCTCAGTCTGTCTAGCTCATGTCGCCAGTATAGTATGTATCCAAAAGGACCCTATCTCAGTGCTCCCCCATAGCAGTACACATATGGTCGGTGTGGTACTACCTGTCTATCTGTAATCGGTCGACATATGGCTATGTGCTCAAATGCCCATACCTGTAGCAGTGTAACTCCACAGCTCAAAGTCTGCACTCCCTGATATGCTATCTGATGCAGCTGAAAATACAGCATAGCTAGTACACAAGGTCCCCATGCATAGACCGTCCCCTCTGTCGCCATCCACTCTAGTACTCTTCCCCATCCAATAGGGAATCCATGTCCTCGTCTATCTCCTGCTAGTAGACATGCTATCACCACGTATCGTCGATCATACTCTGATGCCATAGTCTCCCAGCCAATCTCCCTCTCGACGATATCCAGATCATCTGCGTCACACTCAAACAATCTGCACAATGTGTCTCTCCCTATCACTGGGTCATACTCTATCATCTCTCCATGAATCAGAATGCGGAGGATTCGCCATACATCCTCTAGTGTCACAGTCGCCTCTCTAGTCGCCAGATGGAATGAGGAGGTCTCTGAATGCCATCGCTCTACCAATGTGGTAAGAAGTCCTGTGTTTGCCCTAATCTCGGGCATGAACGTGACATAGTATATCCCAAGTCCTGCTAAGGTATCTCTCTCTATGCTCCTGATTCTATGTCGTAGCATGAAGCAATCTGGTCGGTTCTCTCGCGTGATCAATGGATACTGTCGACTCTACATCACAATTGGGGCATATTTTTTGTCAGTTTTAGAGTTTTCTCCTACGGGTTGCATTTCCTCATTTTCATGTCCAATCAAGGTGTTTTTCATCTAATCTGACCTATCCTACCCTTGTCCCCTTTTTCCAGATCATTTGCATGTCATTTTGACCAAAATTAGGGTTTGCATTGCACAATTGTGCCTGTGTTAGGTAACTTGCGCCTGTGTCAGGTAACCTGCACTTGTGTCTCCCTACACAAGTGTAGAAGACCCCACACAAGCACAGGATTCGCCCTACACAAGCGCAGGAGTCCTCTTCTGCATCCCCTGTGGGCCCCACAATGTCCCGTAAGCACTCAAAATTCATCAAATTGAAAGCATGGGTTTTTGAGATCCATACTGCTATTCCTGCATCGTCTGGTCATCTGAATGTGCATACACATTCACCGAGGTGATCTGCCATTGGAATGTTTGCCATCTATCTGCAAGTGTCCTTGTCCAGAGCAACAAATCCTTCTCTTTGTCTAGTGCAAATGAGCAAATTGTCACTCTCTTCGTCTCATTTATAGATCTTTGTCAATGCATAGATGGACGTGCACCCTCTCCATCTTATGTTGGTCACGGTCTTTTGTGTCTTCAATTGCTTGTCCTTCATGCATCCGATCTCCGATTGTCAGTTTGTTCAATCCTATCATTTTTATTGATCAATTGGCCTCTTTTCTGCATGTTTCTGGCCAATTCCTCGAGGGGGCATGCATATGTCATTGTCATTGTCTGGGGCATTTTCATTATTGTTCTTTGAAACAACGCTTAAAATCGCATTGTCTCAAAGAGGGGCAAAATGTAGACACCTAAAAATGATCAACGCTTGTGGAGTCATACTTTAACATTTGCGCATTGCCTCATTTTAGGTTTTTGCGTCGCATTAACATTTCTCCTATGATTCGTACCTGGTTTTTATCATTTGCGAACATCGAATCATTCTTCTACATTCTTCATTCATCTCGCTCTCGAATTTGGTCTTGTCAACAACACTATCCAGTCATGATTTTAATCGATTCTATCTTATTGCATCAATGTGCATGCTCATTTGTCATCATTTTGGACATCGTCAATCCTAATTAGGGTTTTGTCCTCCTGTCAATCTTGCGATCGATTTGTCATTGATCGTTGTACTCTTATCAATCTTGTCGATTTATCATCAATACTTATCATTTTCAATCTTGTTGTTTTAACGATTGATTTGTCATCGGTCGTTGTCATGTTCGATCTTGTCATTTTGCAATCAATTCGTCATTGATCGTGGTCATTTTCAATATTGTCATTTTGCAAACTATTTTGTCATCGATTCTTGTCCTCTTGTCAATCTTGTCATTTTGCGATCAATTTGTCATCGATCGTCATCTTTCTCAATCGTGTCAATTTGGATCAATTAGTCATTGTTCCTTGTCAATTGGCGCATTTTCTCAATCAAATCATTTATCACATTGGTCATTTATCAATCCAAAATCAAATCATGATCAAATCAATTATCCTTTGTCAAGACCTAATTGTCATTCTCACATTGTTAATTCATCTTCTAGGGTTCCGTGATTTCATCATTTAACCTTGTGTGTCATTTCCTCCTTTAGGATTAATAAATTGTTTATTTATCCTAAGTCTTCTCATTGCAATTAAATGTTCATTTAATTGGCTAATTATTCCTCTTTGTGAATTAATTAATAAATGACAAATTATTAATTAATTTACCTAATTTCTAATTTCTATCAATTTCTTAATTCCTAAATTCTTAATTCTCTAATTTTCTAATTTTCTAATTCCTAATTTCAATTTCCTTCTATTTCTCTCCTAAATTCATGGAAATGACATGTCAATTTGTCATAATTTGTCATAATTGACAATCAATCAATTTTTGACATAGAAATTTGTCATAAATTGTCATATATCATCAATCAACAAACTTTGCATAGAAGGTGCATAATTTGTCATAAATTTGTCATAATTGACATAATTGATTTGCAATTTCCATTTGAATTGAATCATGCTAATCTTGTCTTTTCTCCAATTTATCTATAAATTGGATGAATTTCTTCAATCAATCCTTGGATTCTTGATCCCTAATCAGACTATTGAATTTCTAATCACTTTGTCAAATCACGCTTCGAGTATTCTTGTGTCAATGTCAATCTTTCTTTCACAATTAGGTTTATGCACTTGAAGGTGAGATCTACAACAAAACTAGTTGGAGAAGAAAGAAGAACAATGGAGCCGCATGAAGGGAACATCTGGTTTGCATAATCTTTTTGAATGTTTTATTTTTATGTCTCTATTGAATGTGTTTAGGATAGATCATTACTTTTAAGCTTTCGTGATTGAGCTAATGATTAGTATTTTGATTTGCTTGTGATGATTCAAATTCCTATGCTACAGTGTCAAACATGTTATCACTTTCACACTCGCTAGATTCACTTTGTGAAGGCACATCACACTCGCTAGATTCACTTTGTGAAGACTTGTTATCACTTTCAATAATAGTGTCAAACATGTTAATATCAGGCTCACCCTCTTTTCTCATGGATTCTTCAAGGGCTTGAGCTACAACACACTGATGAGAAGAATATGGTCCATCACAGGCCATGCACCAAGGAGTATTTTCCATATTGTGTACATTTCCTCCTTTCAAAGGATCTGGGGTATCTTGGTTTTGATTGTTCTTTAACTTATCATTCTGAGGTTTGCCATCTTTCCAAGTGGTGGTGTATGGCATATCATGTAATCTAGGAGGCCTATCTTACCAATTATAAAGACGTTTATCATTGTTACTTACCTTTGCAGTAAGATCTTTCATAGCAATTACTAACTTTTTCTATTTTGTCATCCTCCTTGGCAACTTTATTAGGCTGTTGTTTTGATTCTTTTCACAACCTTCCATCAATCCTACTTCCCACCTTTCCAGATGCTTTCCTATTACTTTCCACATTGATGGCAATTCTAAAAGAATCTCTTAGGCTATGTAGGTTTTTATCCCTCAAAATGTAAGCCATTTTAGAATCAAAAGCATTATGATAGCTATTCAGACACATGTTATCATCTAGTCTCATCACTTGGTAAAGCCTATGTATTACTTTCTGAAACCTTGCATTGAAATCTATGACAATTTTATTATCAAACTTCCTAATGTTATTGAACTCATTGAGCATAAATCCCACTTTTTTTTATCACCATATTTCTCTTGGAAACAATTCTTAAAATCCTCCCAAGTGCCAATGCTATTTATAGGAAGACCTCTCTACTAATCCCTTGCATCATCCACCAAGGACTGTACAAATAATTTCATGATGACATCTTCATCTACAATCTCATAATCATTTATCAGGTCACCAAAATATTTTAGGTGCTCTTCTACACTTATAGCATTATTGCTAGCAAACTTATGAAGCTTGCCCCTCAATTCAGTAGGAACATGGTTAGGGTACCCTAAGATTCCATCAAAGAAGAGTTGTCTGTACAACTCTGGGTTAATGGTTCTTCTTAGGAATTGGTTCCTTGTAGGGTTATTTCCTAAGTTCATTCTCATATTTGGACCATGAGTTGGAGAGACTGGTTTGCTTTGGTTGGTAATAGGAACTTGATTAGTTGGAACAATGCCCACAGGCAGGGTTGACTAAATTTTGACTGGAGGGAGTGAGGCATGCTGAGGTAAAGGTTTACTTGGGTCTGTTGAAGGAAAAAATATGGGAGGAGACTTAGATAATTTTATTTATTTTTAACCTCTTGATAGGCTGCTTCTAATTCAGCCTTTTCCAAATCCCTTTTTCAGGTCTTCCTTCTCTTTCCTCATCCTGTCTATCTCTCTCTCATGTGCAAACAACATATGAGAAATTTCTATTGTAGTCTTGGACCTAGACCCATCTTCCATGCACTTTTGTTTTCCTTTGTCAACATTATTTCTAATGGGTTGTGGGTAATTAAGGACCTCCCTACTAGGTTGTACAACAAATTTGTGTGCAGGGTCTATCAGATGACTTACCTGTATGAATGCCCTTTTGTACCCAGGCAACACTAGATGGCTCATGCACAACTGATCTTTTCTGGCCTCTTCATGCCTGCTCAGGTAATCCTTCTTGCAACATCTCATGAGGATTTTTCCTCATGAATGATCTAGTGTTCCTTCCTCTCTACATTATACTTGTTTTCCTTAAAATGAATTATGCTTATTCAAGAGTACTGGTTATTTTATGTCAGAGTTGCCACCCAAAAATTATGGGAGGATAAGAAAACAAACTTTGACAAATCACTTGCAGGGGATTAGATAACAAGAAGATTTTCAGACAAAGAGAAATAACACAGAAGAGGGATAACACGGCTGGCTACAAAAACCAATCACACATAAACTCGAACAAAATCTCAAGCTAATACAAGCACCAATCTGTAGCATAGATTCACACTATGACTCTCCCCAGTAGAGTTGCCACTTTTGTTGTTCTCAAATTCTGATTCCCCCTATCCTCTCTATAAAAAAAATTGATAACTCTGCTCGCATATGAAGAGGACAACAAGAAAATAGAATTCCAAAATAACATATAACAAGGTTTTAGCAAAACCTTCTACACTTTGAACTTATCCAAAGCTCAGATGGGTATACCTTTTGTGAATACTTTCACACTTTTAAATTGAGATCCACAGTAGACCAATGCTAAAAACCTATGGACTTCATCACCTCAATAAAAATAAAACATTAAAGAAAACTTGTGCTCATTTTCAGTCTTGATCCCAAGAAAGATAGAAAGAATTCCACAACTGATATCAGTGCCTTATCCAGGCTACAAAGTCACCCAATTTAAACAAGAGTTCCACATCTAAACATTCTCATACATTTCATCACTTTGGCTTTCATTAACCCTATACATGCCTGACATATATATAAGTTCTTTCCCTTTAAACTAAAATCATTTATCAAATTCAAAGCAGCAAACAATTGATTTACTGACAGAGATATTTCACGCATATTTAATTCCTCTCCTAAAGAGAAAATCCAGAAACATATCTATGAGATTTCCTTACAATCCATATTCAATCGAATAACCCTAAATTATTCAAAAGAAACCAACAAACTAATGAATGCAAACCAGAAGACAATGAAGATTTAGGCTCAAAAAGTTTTGATCTGTATATTCATATTCATTTTGAAAATCTTACATAACTCAAGGTAATTTTGAAATAGCCAAAAAACCCTAAATATATTTTAGCAGAGTTTCTTTACAAACTCTTGTGATGATTTTTCCTAAAGTCCTGGTATCCATTTATAATCATATAGATGCAAAACAAGCTTCGTACTTCCCTAGGAAAAGTTTGTTACAACCATGATTCCTACTGAAAAGAAAATACAATCATTTCATTCCTAACGGCTTTTCAGTTTGTTATTCTACTACAGCATCTTCTAACTATTCTTGGACTTCCTCTTCTTGCATTGCATACTTGCTTTTCCATTCTTGGAACATGTCATCACTAGGCTAGGGGAATTTTTAACTTTTCCATTTCATCTTGCATGGTTTCCATTGCTTGAAAACTAGAGGTCATAGGAGAAGGGGGAAATTCAATGATGGGATTGGTGGATGGAGGTCTTGCTAGAGAAGAAGCAATCATTAGGGTAGAAGATTCACTTCTCTGGTATTGCGTTGCTAATTGATTCTTTCATTTAGCAATGATACTATCCCTATTGGGTATCTCCCCTTTTGCCTCATTATAAGCCTTTAGAGTTGTCTCTAGTTTTACCTGGAGATCAATCTTCTCATTGGCTTCCTTCTCAGCTACTACCACACTGAATTTTGTTGTTTCTAGAACTGTGTTGGAAGCTTCTACTACCCCTGTGTCCTCCACTCTTTTAACAATCATACCTTCAAGGTAGCTGGACTCTAAAGTGTCCTTCCTTCTTCTGCTCTCATCCCTCCTTAGGGACCACATGACCAAAGCAGCATTTTCCTTGCTATATATCACTCCTTCCAAGGGTTTTGTTTCTTTCCTTACTACTTCAAGAACTAAGGCAGCTACTATGTCCCACTCAGGAAGAATTAGCACACTAGATTTTGCTACCATTTCTCTCCCCTTTTCAGGAGTAATGGTTTTGAACTTTGTCATCATTTCTTATTTTATTTCTTCCTCCAATGGAGCTGCATCTTTGTGGGGCTATTCATTCTTCCTCTTCTCACATCTTGATTTGAATTGTTCAATATTTTGCCTCCAAACAAATTGCATAAAGAATCCCATTGTAACAAAATTATTATCAGCCAGGAACTCCTCACAGGCTTGGCTTGTTTGATGGTAGGGTCTAACTCCTTTCCTTTAAACTCATCTACAGTCAAGTTCATCTCAGCACTCGGTGGCTCTTTAGGCATTCCCTCTTGTATTTCCTCTTAAGTACAGGCAATCTCCCCTAGACTCCATAGCTACAACAACTGCTCAGCCACCGCATGTTCATCTCCCACATGGATTGGAGATTGGGATGGGGAATATAAAGGTTCACCTATTTGCACCTCTTTTCCCACCCTTTTCTTTTTAGGGGAGTCTTGGATGTCAATGACATCTTCTATTGCTCTTTTCCTTTTTTAAGTAGAGGGCTCACCAGTTACCGGCACTAACACACTATACTTTGGCCTCTTGTGCATCACATACTCACCTAGAGGAATGGCCTTGGCAAAGTCAAGCTTGGCTAAAACCAACTTAGCCTTTTCAGGATCATTTCTCATTATAGCTTCCCTCTTCTCCTTCAAGGTTTGCATTAAATATTCAAAATAGAGTATCAAGAATTTAGTCTTCTCCTCAAAAGGAGTAAAACTAGACAAAGGTTGATAACCAATATCAAACTAGTGAATAAAATCAAGAGTCCTTTTGTATGCTATCCAGTTCTCTTTCGTCAATTCCAGCTCATCTAGATTGAATTCATTTCTGATCAGATCCTCAGGAAAATGGAACTGGTGAGCTCTCCCTTTACATATAGCTCTCTTTCTGAACATGCCATTAAAAAAATATTGAGGATCAACAAACCTTGACACTGCAGTAGACAACTTGTAGGGTTGAAAGAAATCATCAAAATGTTTCCAACCGCCCTTGGTGATTACAAACTGATGTGCAATGGTGACAATTGGGAAAATGGTTCCTTTCCCCCTATTTGTTAATTTTGACTCTTGCACACCCCCGATTTACATCGGGACCTCTACAATTCCTATCTTCAATGAGACTTGATAGGGGAGCAAGTATGGAGTTCCTCTGAATCCATAAACTCTAAACATAGTTGAGATAGGGTACAAATATATATCACCCTAGTTATGCACAATCTTGATACCTTCAACAAATTCTTTAGGCCTCAAGAATTCTAAGAGAGCCTTAGGAATCCTAGGGTTTTGTGGGCACAAGAGGATCCTAAGCCTAGATGAAAAACATCTATCAAACTTCAAGTAACTTGCATCCTCTCTATCCCAAGACAAAATTGTGCTTCATAATTGCACATGCATCTCTTCACCATCCTTCTCTTTAACCGGGTCCATTTCCTTAGCAAAATAATCAGCACCTTTAAATAAAAGCATGTGCATAAGAAGAGAATACCACCCAAAAGGTTTGTGTACCTTATCATTTTTTATCCCTACTAGCCCTGCATGAATTGCATCAATGAGATAAGGTGCAAAATCAAAAGTTACTGCTAGAGAGGGGTTCAAAATCTATGCTATCATTAGCATATAGTGGGTTGGCATGGTTGTTTCAGCATCTTCCCCAAAAATCTAACATAGGGACCAATACATCCCTTTAGCCCTCAAAGTGAATAATTTTAGAGAGAAAGGTTCCATTGTACTTTGGCCTACAATAGTCAGTCCTATTTTGACAAAAAATTCTTTCAAAGGGCCACTCCTGAGGTGATCTCTCTACACATTATAGACTTGGGCAAGTCTATCAAAATTGATAGGCTCTAGATAATTCGACACCTCACTGAGTCTGAACACTTTCCTAAATTCATCATCATTTATCTCAATTAAAGCTCCCCCATTTACATTTCTAACACATCTGGCAACAGGTTCATAATTATTTGCAATCTGGGTTAACAAGTCCACATTTATAAAACCCCAAGAACTATGAGCTTTTCCACATCTAACTCCCATATACTATTCATTGGATCAAGGGAATGTCTCTGGCCAAATCCCACTTTGAAGAGTCCCTGACCTGATATCCCTATCTATGAATCTCTTAACCAGTTTCCTTTATCATACAAATCATCTCCAATTCTTAAACGGGGGGCCTTGCGCACTAATTCTTTCATTTAGGCAGAGGCATTAGTAGACATGGTTAATTATTCTAGAAAATCATCACATATGGCTCTATCGTGATAATTTACCTTCCCTATGAAATCTCTTCACGGTGCCATTTTGAAATTATAACTCTTTCAATTAAGACTTAAGCAAACCTCTGAGAAAATCAAGCCCTCAGTGATACCAATTCAAATTGTAATTGTTAAGCAATGTGCAGAACTTACTTGTTGCCTGAAGAAATTCGCTTTGCGTAATGGTTCCTCTGCAAAACTCTTTGAAATGATGCTAAAATTCAGTTGATGTGAAGCTTAATACAACAATTGAGCATTTAATTGAAACATTAATCCACATGCTTCGGCAATCAATTTGCAATTGAATTCAAAAATTGGCTCCAACAGACCACAAAGAAAATTCTAAGTGTCCTAGCTTTTTGTTGTTTCACGAAAGTTAAAAACCTCACATCTTTACCATGCAAAACAACATCATCCATCGGATCCTGAAGAACATGCATGTTCTTTACCTTACTTAGGTCATCCTGCTTAGAAATGGGCCCCACCTTCCCTTCGCTGTTTCATGAAGCATAAATCTCACGCAACTCTTCCATGCGAAACAACGCTGGTCGTTGGATCTTCTACCTTCCACTCGATCTTTACTCTCCATGGTGATTGCTAGTCTTTTTAAGTAACCGCATGAAACCGTCACTGGTTATGGTTTTCATTGTTTTGCAAAGGTTAATCACCTTGCATCTTTGGGCTAAAAAACAATGCTCATCATTGGATCACTTTTGAGATGTGCGGCTTTTAACATCCTTTATCCTTCAAAGTGTGCCCTCTGCACAAAATCCACTTGCTCTATTGATTTCCTTCAAATAGCTCCTACGTGTCAGCCATTCATTCATTCAAGAAATCCATCAAACTCCACATCTAAATTGCCATGTGTTTTATTTAACCATGAATTTCATCACCATCGTCGCTCAATCGAAGCAGGCCCTTCATGATCCTTTGGAGCCATGTGTCCTACCGATAAATCACCTTTTGCCCTAGCTAGACATCCAGCTGTATTGCCACATCATCCGCCATGTAACCTCCAGCTCCTTTTCTCCTCTTTGTGAAGAGTAAACTTAGTGTAGCTTCTGGTTGTGAAACAACGTGGGTCATCTGATCAACTCCAAGTTGATCAGTCTTTAAAAACCAGGAACTGTCTATCTATCGGGCATACCATCCTTTCACTATTTTGCGAAGGATAAAATGTATGCTACTTCACCAAATGAAATAGAGCGGACTGTTGGATCTATCTCAAGATGCACCCCTTTTACCTTACAAGCAACCCTTTCATTGGGCCCACTACCTTTTCGCCATCCTTTTGCCACTTCACGAAAGATAAATCTCTACCAGCTTTTCTTTGTGAAACAACGTTGTCCGTTAGATCCATCGGGAGATACTCATCCTTTAGAATTCCTTGCGACCACTTTACTTGGGCCCGCCACCTTTTCGCCACTTTGCAAAAGGTTAGCTTCACACATCTTCCCTTCGCGAGATCACATGCACCATCAGATTAACTAGAACCTGCATGATCTTTACAAAGCCCAACAAAGAAATAAAACTTAGGGGAAGGCATAAAAATAAAACATATTTAAGGACCCACCTAAGGAAAATCTAAAAAGGGGGGACCTCTTTTCATGATGGAGCGACCCTTCCACTTAAGTGGAAAAAGTAACACAGAAATAGAACGCATGGACTTCAAGATAGAAAAGGGAAAATTGCAGAACCTTAAACCCTTAGACCAAAAACCCATAGAGGCAAAAATTAAGTACAAAGCACAATTTTGCAGACTATAATGGACTAGAGAACAAAATCACCCAATAGTCAAAATAGTGATAACAGGTTACCTATGGATAGCATTAGCTCTTGCGAGGAATTCAAAAATTGCTTTCAAGAGCAATATGGGTATAAGACAAATGTGAACTTCATGCTCGATGAATTTAACAACATCAAGAAATTTGATAATGAAGTTGTCACAGATTTTAATGCAAGGTTTCGAAAGGCAATGCGTAGACTTTTTCAAGTAATGAGGCTAGATGAAAATGTCTATTTGACTACCTATTACAATGCATTCGACCCCAAAATGGCTTACATTCTCAGAGATAAGAACCCACATAGCTTGAGAGATGCTTTCAAAGTTACAATCAATGTAGAGAGTAATAGAAAAGCATCACGTAAAGTGGGAAGAAGGACTGATGGAAGATTGTGGCAGGAACAAAAACCACAACAAAATAAATCCTCTAAAGAAGAGGATAAGATAGAGAAATTAATGACTGATGTCAAGGATCTTACTGCTAAAGTAAGTAAACCTGAGAGGCCTCACTATAACTGGCAAGATAGACCTACTAGATGGCATGATATGCCATATAACACTACATGGAAAGATGGAAAACCTATGCAAGATAGATCAAAAGGCACACAAAATCAGAATACCCTTGATCCTTTGAAGGGATGAACTGTACATAATGTGGAGAATACCCCATGGTGTATGGCATGTGATGGGCCACATTTCCCCTATCAATGTGTTGTGGCTCAAGCTCTAAATGAATCCATGAGAAGTGAGGATGAGCCTATAGTTAATATGTTTGAGCATACTATGGAAACTAACTATGAGTCTTCAGAGGATGAAGTAAGTGAATATGATGTCTCAAGAAGCACTGCAAATTGCCAAGAGCAATTGACAATTTATTGGCATCCCACTTTGAATGTAGTCACAATAGAAGATCAAGAGTTTCACCTTAGAAGGCCTAGTGAGGGGGAAGTCAAGAATCTCACTAAGGCTGCAATAGCTAAAGCTAAGCATAACTATAATCTGAGAAGCAACAAAGATGATGGAAGTCAAGGTATGTCTGGTTTTCTATTTTTTAAAGAAACTTCATCTAAGAGGTCCACTGAGAACAAAACTTCTGTCAAAGATAGTCAGGCTAAAGGTGATCAGTCAAGTAGTTCAGCGAAACCTGGTATTGTTGATACAACTGGATGTAAGGTAGAAACCACTGGTGATAAGAGAACAAGTCACCAGAAGGAAGAAAAGGTTAAAACTCATGTTGAGTCTAATGTTAACACTACTTTTGATATGACAAGCTTTAACACATATGAAGGTTTTAGTACCTTTGATACAGCTGCTAAAAACAAAACAACACAGAGAGGTTGCTTTTTCTTTGATTTCAAGTATATCGGATGGAGATGCTTCTTCTAAAAGGGGAAATGCAAAGGATGAGAAGAATCAAGAACAAGGGGTTCCAGAAGTTTATATGGGCACCACTATTAATCAGGAACCATCTCAGATAGATCCCTTTTATGTCACACTGTTAGTAAATAATAGATTGATAAAAAATTGCATGATATATTTTGGTGCAGTTGCTAATGTGATTCCTTATGGGGTTATGAAAGAGCTAGGTTTGTCAGTACACACTTCATATGGGAGGTGTTATGCCATGGATAATACAGAAGTGCCTGTTGTGGGTACTATGAGAGATATAGAAGTAAAAATAGTAGCTTTCCCTAAAGCCACTTATAAAATAGATGTAATTGTTACAGACACCAAGCCACATTATGGCATGCTTCTGTCTAGACAATGGGCTGGTACTGTGGGAGGACATCTTAAATTGGATTTTTCATATGCAACTATCCTAGTGAATGGGAATTCTGTAAAATTGTACAGAGAAGCACATGCCCCAGTGGTTATTGAAAAAATAGACCCAAACATGCTTAATTGCATGATTGATGTAGATCTTGATAACTTTAGGATTGAACCCATTCAGCCTCAGTTGAAGAATACCGATCCTATTGTTGATGAGCTAGAATCCCAACAAGAAGGCTTGTGGCAAATGTACTTTGATGGAACTTTCTCTAAGGAAGGGTCTGGAGCGGGAGTGCTATTTGTTTCCCCATCAGGTATTACCTTCAAATATTCTTTTCTATTAGCGTTCCAATGTACACACAATACAACTGAGTATGAATCTATGTTATTGGGCTTAGAAATTGCTAAAAGGCATGGGATCAAGTTGTTAAGGGTTTATGGAGACTCTGAACTTGTAGTGTCTCAGATAAGGTCAAGATATGCATCTAAAAATGACAAGCTAAAAGGTACAAGCATGTTGTTTAGGATGTCATTGAACACTTTAATGTATTTTCCATTGATTGGATTGAAAGGTTTAAGAACATTATGACATATTTTTTAGCTAATGTTGCATTAAAGAATAATGATGTAACATTGACTGGAGTTTCAATAATTGAGACAAAAGTCAAACTAGCCATCCCAAATAATGTGTACAATTGGCAAGTTTTTGAGGATGATGAAGACATCCTTAGATTTGTACAATGCATATATGATTATGAAGGTCAAAAGATTGATTGTAATGCATTGGTGGAAGTAGTAGATGGACAGGAAACCATTTTTGGAAGTGACATAGTGTAGCTAGAGACAGATGACATAACCAGGGGACTAGTTGAACTAGAGGGTATGTTCAATTACAGTGATGGTCACTTACATCAAGCATCATCTACAAAGTTGGAGGAATTGGATGAGGTGAACTTAGGGACATAAGCATCCCCTAAGTTGGTGTATATTGGGAAGAACCTGTCTCCCCATATTAGGACCAACCTCATTAACTTATTAAAAGGGTATAAACATGTTTTTGCTTGGTCCTATGAGGACCTAAAGGCATATAGAAGAGATTTATTCCAACATGAAATTCCTTTGCGTGTTGATGCTAAGCCTTTTTGATAGAAGCAAAGACCTATTAACCCCCGTTTGGAGACCAAAATGCAACAAGAATCAACCAAGTTAAGGGAAGGTGGGATTATAAAACCTATAAGACATTCTTCATGGGTATCCAACTTGGTCCCTGTTAGAAAGAAGAATGGGGATATAAGGCTTTGTGTGGAATCATAAATTTGAATGTTTCTTCTCTAAAAGACAATTATTCTTCCCCAAATATGGAAGTCATGTTACAAATGGTAACTGGTTGTGATTTATTGTCAATGATGGATGGGTTCTCACGTTATAATTAGGTATTAGTAAAGGAGTCTAAGCAATTTAAGAATGCTTTTACTACCCCTTTGGGGACTTATGTGTATGTGAGAATGCCATTTGGTCTACAAAATATTGGAGCTACTTTTCAGAGAGCAATGGATGTATCTTTTAAGGAGTTTATCAACATCATAATGGTTGTTTACTAGGATGATTTGATGTGTTTCTCAGAGGAGACAGTTCATCACTACTGTCACTTGGAAAAGGTATTTTGCAAGGCTCTCGAGTTTGTTGTATCCTTGAACCCAAAAAATGTCATTTTGCAGTGATTGAAGGAAAATTATTAGGGCATATTGTCTCCAAGGAAGGGGTTAGGATAGACCCTGAAAGGATTGAAGATATAAATAATGTACCTCGGCCAAAGAATGTTAAAGGGATTCGGTCTTTCTTGGGCAAAGTGAATTTTGTCAGAAGATTTATTGCAAATTTTGTTGAAATTGTCAAGCCCATTGTGAAGCTTTTGAAGAGAGATGCTATGTTTTCTTGGGATGAAGAAGCTGCACAGGCTATTGACAAAATTAAGAAGGCTATTCAGGAAGCACCAGTGCTAAAATCACTTGATTACAGTAAGCCTTTCTCATTATTTTCCTTTGCTTCTTATCACACAGTAGCAACAGTACTGCTTCAAAAGGATGATGAAGGATATGAACATCCAATTGCTTTCTATAGCAAATCTTTACAGGCTACTGAGTTAAAGTATTAAATTATGGAAAAACAGGCGTATGCTCTAGTCAAGGCTGTTAAAGTATTTCATCCTTATCTATTAAATGCTCAAATTGTAGCCTATGTACCACATGCAGCTGTCAAGGACATCCTGTCCCAGTCTGAAGTAACTGGAAAAAGATGCAGATGGATAAGCAGAATACAAGAGTTTGATATTGAGATCAAAATCACAAAGATGGTAAGAGGTCTAGGCTTAGCCAGGCTAATGACTGATACAAACTTTAAGGATATTGACATAAATAATGTTGAGATTGAAAAAGCTTTTGTAACCAGCATTGAGAGGCAGCCATGGTATTCAAATGTGGTATACTTCTTGAAAAATTCCTCATGTCTAGAGGGTATGACACACAGCCAGAGGAGAACATTAAAGTTAAAATCACATAAATATGTTCTTATTCAGGGAGACCTGTATTGGAGGAACATTGATGGGATGCTACTAGTTTTCCTGGATGAATTCCAAGCTGAGAAGGTTCTGAAAGAGATACACAATGGGGTGTGTGGAGGCCACTATTCAGCTAAGACTACTGCTTGTAGGATAATCCGAGCAGGGTACTATTGGCCAACTTTGTTCAAGGATGCTCATAAATATGTTCAAAAATGTGATCCTTGTCAAAGGTTTTTTGCTAAACTAAAGTATGCTGGTGCTTTGCCTTTGAATTCTGTTGTAGTTGAATCCCCTTTTGTTCAATGGGGCATTGATTTTATTGGAGAGATAATAGAAAACTCAAGTAGAGGTCACAGATGGATTTTGGTGGCTACAGACTATTTCACCAAGTGGATTGAAGCCATACCTACCGAACAAACCACTAGTAAGGTGGTCATTAATTTTTTGATGGATAATATAGTGACCAAGTTTGGTGTGCCAATTAAAATTGTCATGGACAACACTATGTGCTTCAGGTCTGAGGAGTTTGTAGAGTTTTGTGCTAATTATGGGATTATTATGTCATACTCTTCACCATACCACCCACAGGGAAACAGCCAAGCAAAATCAAGTAATAAAAGTCTCGTCAACATCATCAAGAAGATCTTAGAGGAAAATAAAAGGTCCTGGGATCAAAAGCTTAGACTAGCTTTATGGGCTGATAGGGTGACTGTAAAAAGGGTCGTTTGTATATCCCCTTTTGAGCTAGTTATGGAGTGAAAGCTAGGTTACCTGTGAATAATTTGCTTCAAGTTTGCCAATTTTTGTAGATTGAAGAACTAGAAATGTTTGAACCCATGGAAGAAATAATGATTCAATTGGTAGAGTTGGAGGAAACGAGGACTGTAGCCCATAAAAGGAATATGAAACTTCAATTACAAACAAAGTACCTTTTTAATAAAAGGACTAGTGCAAGAAAGTTCCAGAATGGCGACATGGTGTTGCAGTGGAATGCAAAAGACCAAGACAAAGGCAAGCATAAGAAATTTGAATCACTATGGATAGGCCCTTTAATTGTTTGTGATATCAATGGAAAGGATTCATACTTCTTGAAAAGAATGAATGGCGAAGTACAGGAATTTCTTGTGCATGGACAATTCCTGAAATATTACTTCTCTTGATCTGTTTCAGTCCATGCATAGTAGTTGTAGGCTGTATATATTTGCTTTCAGTTGTGTGTTTTCAATAAGGAGCTCCTATTTTGAATTGTGGAGAAGTCGTTTGTTCCTGTTGGTCTACGTTCTAGACTTTTTGCCAGATTCTTATGTTGGTCTTGTGTCCAACCATCCTCGGTCAGAGCCACTATTGGGACCTTTAAAATCTTGAGGGTTTAGGGTTTTTACTTTTTCATGAAAACATTTAGAAAATTAAACCTTTATAGCGCATTGTTGTAATTCATATTGATCTTGAACCCTTGAACCTTTTTGGTTAAAGGTTAAAGGTTCAAGGTTCAACCATTTCTCTTGCATGAGTCGTGGCTTTGTAATGTTTTTTAATAAGCAAGTGAGAATGTGTTATGTCTATTTTGAACCATTTACAAATTGGTTCAAGGTTCAAGGTTCAAAATGTCCCTTTCTTTTGATTAAAGGTCTTTGCTCGTTGTCTTTTTCCACTTAAGTGGAAGGGTCTGTGCGTCGTCAAGAAGGGCCCCCTTTTAAGTCTAGGCCTGTGCAGGTTCTGATAAATTTTAATTTTTCCTAAGTCCTATGTCCTTTCTTATGTATCTGTTGGGTTTCCTAAAAGATCAAAGAAGTTTCTTTAGATCTTGCGGTTTTCACTATATCGCAACATAAAAGTGCTCGATGGTTATCGCCTACAACTTGGCAATAAACCACTAGTGGTGAACCATGGCTGATAATTAATGCAAGTAGTTCAGGCAAATAAAGATCCGTAGGCGTTTGGGGAGGCATCAAAGTTTTATAAACAATGCAATGGCAGGTGTATAGTCTGGGCCCAGACCAGAACCATCCTCCCTACATACTCCAAGGAAACAATTTCAATTGCCAATGCCATCAGGGCAGAGGCTTTTTCATGCTACACCGATGACCCGATGGAAAGGCCTAGGCAAACCTTTTATCCCACATTGGCCATGGGGAGGAGAATTTTTGTATTTAAATCCAAAGCCCCCATGCATATCAGGTGTCAAAGCTTAAAGGCTTTTGACAAAGTGGAATCTTAGTGTTAATGGCCCCTCGCCTATGTGCGCATCTCCGAAGGATCTAATTTTGCAGCAAAAGGGGAGATTAACCAGCCTGTAAGTCCAAGAAGATTGGACGATGGTGCGAAAGATCTAACGGCCATCGCTATACGACAACATGAAAAAATGCTCGACTATTAATAGCCGCGACTTGGCAACTGATGAGGTGGTAGACAAGTGGTGGACACATGGTGATGTCATGGCACAAGAGAGAGTCACTCAAGAGAGGCTAATGAATGAGAAAATCACTAAAATCCAACAACGGATCTGAGACAGATGAATGGTGGGGTGAAATTCTGGGGCTAACCATGACTGCCGCTGTACTGCAGTTGTGAAGTGCCCAGAATGAATACCCTCGCGATAAGTGGCGCTAAGGTGCATTCTGAGCATATGATGAGGTGCCACATGGTGACACACAACATATGAGGTGGAAGGTCTAGTGGTAACATGAGGAAGATAGGTGGTGTGTCATCAAAATGAACATCGAGCGGATCTTGGTTTCGATGGACCTCTAAATGGACTCACCGAAGGCATCAGTTTCATCGACATGAAAGGTGTTGATGAAACTAGGGTTTTGATAAAACATGAAAGCGACTTGCTGAAGGGGAGGTTTGGCCAAAAGAATAAGGCCTAACAAACCAGAATAAATGGTGGGTTCGGTGGCACTAACATGGTAGATGAGGCCACGCTAAGGGGGATCAGGTGGTGAACCAAAGGTTGACATGTGGCAGACCCAAAAGATAGGTGGTGCCCAAGTAAATCACATAAATGAATCAAGGAGTGCCATGTGGTGACATGCGGCAAAAGGAAGCAGATCAGCTATGGTTAACGGTCGGGCAGATCTGACGGTGATGCAAAATATCTAATAGTAGTCACTATACTACGATGAAAAGATGCCTGCCGAATTATCATTGTGACTTGGCGACTAAGCACGTGCAGAAATGGAAAGAAGCCTAGGCATTAATAATTGAGTGAGATGAGGGAATATCTATGGTCGTTGCTATACCACTATGCGAAGGTGCTCGACGGTTATCCCCTATGACATGGTGACTGATGATGTGGTAGTTGCGGTGGCGGTCTAGGTGGGCTCGGAGAAAACTAGGAAGTGACACATGGCGGGCCCGCCACAGGAGAGAGTTGCCCAGATGAATTAACTGTTAGGCATGTCAAGAGGGATCTGACAGTTGGACGGATGATCTAACAAAGGTCACCATGCCATGATGGAAAGATGCTCGATGGCTAAGAGGTGCAACTTGGCGACTAAGTAGTGGGACTTGTAGGAAGAACTATTCAGAGGAAGTTAAGAATAACCAAGTTCAAGGAAGATCAACGATTGTCACCATACTGCAAGATGGAGGTGCTTGAATGTTAATGGTTACGACTTTGCAACTGGTGAGGTGGAAAAATAGGTGGAGTCTAGAGGGACTCACAAGTGAACCAGGAGGTGACATGTGGCTGAAACCTGCATGGGAAAGTCAAGTTAAAATATAGTTTTAGACTGTGGTGAAAAGGCAAAAGCTTGAGTGACCAACCTGCAGAGGAATTGATGGCTGGGGGTTGAATTTTTACCCAAATATAGATTTGTCATGTATTGTTGAAAAGCTCTCGATTCGAGGAATCTGATTCTATAGTCAAGTGTAGCCCACGACGATTATTTTTGGGGCAGTGACCTCGAGATCTCAAAAGTTATTTCTCAAATAGAAGGTGATGATTTTATGTAGGCCAAGTGCAACAACGGTTAATGTCAGTAGTTAAGGTAAGCGGTTATGGTGACAAACTAGTGGTAGCAGTTAAGTTTTTAATAGCTAGAGACCAAGTGGTAGGGCCCGTTTCTAAGTGGATTACTCAGGAAAGTTAAAGGGCGTGCTAGTTTCCCATGATCGGATGGTTGTCGCTCCACAATAGAAATACATTCAAACTTTAAAGGGTGTGACATGGTGACTAAAGGAAAGGTTCTTATAAAGATGACTTCCTAATCCGTTGGGGCCAAAAGTTTTAAATATTCAAAAGAAATAGTGGCAGAGATGTGCAAAATCCCATCAAATTTTGTTTGAAGTGAAAAGTTGGTGAAAGGTATTCAAGGTGATCTGCATAGGACATAATGGTGCGCAACTCTGTATTTTCTTAGATAAGAACTCATCAATGCTCTGGTACAAGATGATCCACTAGCATTATGAAGCTGACGGTGGTTGTATCCGATTTTGGGTAATAGGAAATTACCCTTTCGGCCATTTTCCAAATGAAGGCCCAGTTAATTAATGAAGCACGCATCCCAGAAAGAATGTTAGATTTCTCCCTCAACTGCAATGGCACAGAAATATAACTTTTGCAATAAATGACTGTTAGGGTAAGATTTTTCTTCTAGGTAGTTTGAAGCTTGTTGCATCATGATTTCTATAAAAGGATACCAAGGCTACCTAGAAAAGGGGGACACAAATTTTTGTAGCTAAACTCTAGTAAAATTAATACAAGCCTTTGTCTTAGCAATTTCTGAGTCAAATATGAAGTACTTGTAACCTTCTGACAGAGGAATGAAATATACAGTCCAGAGAATTTAAATTCAGATTTGTATTGTCTCTATGTCATTGTACTAGTGTTCATTCCATTTAAGTAATCAAGGATTGCTTATTTGAATGATTTTCTAGGCATCTAATGAAGTTGTTTTGAGTCTTTTCTTAAGAAGGAAAATATAAACATACTTTGAACAAAGTCATTGATATCAGTATTTCTGGTGTGGATTTGATGATGAAGTCTAGTGCAGATTAGGACTTTGTGTATGTCAGGCATATTAAGAGTTGATAGATCAAGAACTTGTGATTTTTGTAGTAGTTTCTCTTGTCAAGTTGCAGTTTGTTGTAGATGACTCTGTTGCCTAGATAAGGTACTGGTTTATCTATTTGTTTTTGTTGCATTTTGTGATCCTTTTTTAAAAGGTCAAATCATTTTTCCATTTAGGTTAGTTGTACTGGTTAGTAAGGAAAGTTTGCAAGAATTTACACTGGTTTTGTGCAAACCATTTACTATTTTTGTGAGAAAATAGTCTTCAAAAGGGTTCACCTGCCCAAGATTTTATAATCTTAAAGTGTAGGAGGTTTCCTAATTTTGGAGCCTCATATTGTTGTCTTTATTTCAAAATTTTGTTGTTCTCTTCCATTGCAGCACAAAGGCAATAATTTTCACTTTTAAAGAGAAGAAACGAAAGTTTTCAAAATGGAGAACAACAGGTCATTTTGGTAAATGAAGTGTGTGATGAAATAGGAATGATATGATGCAAAATTGATAGAAGAATTTTTATAAGGACAAGGTTTTGGTTATAGATTGAACTTAAACCAGTACTGAACCTGGCATAGTTGATGTTGATTTGAGTAGTACATTATATTGGATTTAATCATCCATTTTGTAAGTCAGTGAGACTTCTATTTTGTAGTTGAGTAGTGATCTCTAGGCTGCTAGCCTTCCTGCATGTGCAGGCCCCTCAATGTAAGTAATATTTATTCATTGGCCAGTGAGTGAATATTGTGGGTCACAAATCCCACCAAGGTTTTTTCCACACCGGGTTTCCTTTTTAAATATCTTATGTTATGGTGTGTTATTTATGTTGTCTCTGTTATTCTTATTTGTTGCATTAATTCTTATTTACGGATACATTGTTTTGAGATGCAAAGCTTTAAATAAGTATAAATATTTTGTTAACCAGTTAGACACTAATTCACCCCCCCCTCTCAATGTCTTTGGGACTGTCATTGATTCTAACAATTGGTATCAGAGGCTAGTCCTCTATTTCAAAAAAGCCTAACATCTTGAGGAAGATTCTCACACCGGTACAAATGGAGAACTTAAGAAAACAATTGGAAGGAGCTCTTGAAGATTTTGATGTAGAGAAATTGAAGAATATCAAACTTGAAGATGATCTAAGGGCTGCACAAAAATTCAGTAAAGGACTTCAGGAGAAATTTGCTATAGCACAAAATAAAATAAAATAACTTCATGAAAAGGATGCGGAAAGATGATGATGAAAAAGAAACTCTTAGAGAATTTGCAAACAAGTTGAGACAAGAAAACAATAATATGAAGAATGAAATGCAAGATATGACCATGAGGTTATGTAAAGATATAGAAGATAGGAAGAAGAATGAAGAAGACTTGACTAGGAGACTTAATGATGTTGGAAATCAAAATATGAGACTTAGTCATGAAAATGATATGCTGAAGATAGATCTGATTCACATGCAACATGATAAAACTGAGCTTATGAGACAAATGGGAATTCTGGAAAATGAGTTGGCTACTGCAAACAAACACAAAGACAAATTCAAGAAAAGTTTAGAGGAGCTTGATGACATGTTGAAGAGTCAGAAGCCTAATGGAGATACTAATGGAGTTGGATTTGAGATTGGAGAAAGTTCCGGTACTGCAAATAATCATGATCGTAGTAAACTGGTAAGACAACCTAATGTTTATAAGTTTAATGGGAAATGATTTAATTGTAACAAGTATGGTCATAGAGAAAATCAGTCTAGACTTATAAATAATCAGAATATTAATGCACCCACTAGTCAATGTTCCAAATGCAACAAAATGGGTCATAATTCAGAAAATTGTAGAATGAATGTGAAATTCTATGTTTGTGAAAGATTTGGGCACTTATCTAATCAATGCAAAACACAAACTGGCATAGGATATGGAAAGGCTATTCAAAAGAATAATGCAACTTGTTATGCTTCTAACAAGATTGAACATATTGCAAAATCTTGTAGAAGCAAGAGTTCACCGGCTAACAATAAGGATCTAGTTTGAAAGGCAAGGAAAAGGTAGATGAAGTAAAGCAAGAATTTTCAAAGAAATGGATTAAGAAAAGAGATTAGAGAACTAATGAAACTATCTTTACACTGGTAGAACAGAGTAATTCTCCACTGATAGGAGATTCTTCATCCAACTGAGAAGTAACCCTTTGGGGGTATTGCAGCAAGTTCAAAATCATGCAGATTACCCTCAGTTGATGGTGAGAAGATAGATTTCTTCTTTACTAATAGATGTGTTAAGTTTTCACTTAACTGATGAGCATTTAATGCGGTTGGTGGAAGATATGTCATTATAAATCATTTGATTTCTCTCATTTTCAAACTCACCGAACATTCAAATTATCAAAGAGCGCGAAAAATGAGCAAAGGCATTCAAGGCGAAGGTGCGAAGTGATTTCTTCAGGTATTCAGAATATTTTCAGGTAGTAAAAGGTATTTTTCAATGGCCTCTTCTTTTGTTCCTGAGTTTATTGCAAACCCTACCATTGTTGAGAACATTAAAAGACCTAGGCTCGTGTTTAAGATAATTCCCAAAATTGCTACACAAGATGACTCTGTTAGGGTATTTTTGAAAATTCCTAAAGGTGTAGCATTTGCTGAAGACCCTAGGATTTACATACATTACAATATAGATGATCTAGGATCTGAGGACTTGAAGAAAATGTATGATGAGGTTATAACTGATGAGCAAGGAGTTATTAAACTGAATCACAAGGTTGTGGAAACCTTAGGTTTTGTTGATATTTTGAACATCCCTGTATTCCCTAAGGAGGTCATCAGACTTATATTAAGTAGAGTTCATATGGCTGGAATCAATTTGCAAAATTACCAAAGAAGAAATTAGGGCAGTTACAGGTTTACCCTCATCCAGTAGTAGACCTGATAAGACAAAGAAGATTCCGAACAAAATGGTGATAAGCCTAACTGGAGCAACATCTAATAGTAGATCACTTAGAGTGAATGATAATAAGGATGCAAATGTGAGATTTGTAAGTATGGTGCTAGGATACAAGACAACTCATGCAAATAGGCTAAATTTTGTTTCTAGTCTCTGTATACAAAGTGCTTATGAGATGGTAAACAATAATGCAATGATTGATGTTTGTGAATGGTTGAAAGATGAGCTTATTGATAACCTGAAAAAGATTAAAGGAGACAAGAAAGGAACATTCCATTTTGGAAATCTGTTGGTATGTTTGATGTTGTACTTTGCTAAGGAAATACTCGGTATTGGTCACAAGGACTGTGCATATGACATCCCAGTAAGTAAGAAAATTCTAAAAGATTTCACCGGTATGGGATCAGACTGTGAGAATAACATTTATGAGTATTTCAAGACTTTCAAAGCTAAGATGAGAGCTAGAGAAAGATTACCACAGAGTATAGTAGATAAATATGACAAAGAATTTTTTTTGTTATCAAAAGAGATGAGATGTGGATGGAGGCAGTACTCCCTAGGACTATTTGGGTCACTAAGATGGGATATGAAGTAGATCTTACTATTCTAGAGACATAAGCTAAAGCTTTACTGGATGCACTGAGAGAACCATCAGAAAAAGTCTTTGGTAGTGCTAAGACCACTGAGAGTGATGTAAATTAGTTGAAGAGAAGAAAGAAGAGAGAAAAATACATTAGAGATGCTTCTAAGAAAGTAAAGGAAATCAAAGAAAATGTCATGAACCTTAGTGGCATATTGGCTAGTAGGCTTGAAGGACTTCAACCAAAGGCACATATTTCATCGATTGACACATCTTCTAGAACTAACAGTGATAAGGCAACATAATTTAAAAGAGTTGAAAGGAGGAAGAGAAAACCTTCACCGGTACCCTCTCCTTTACCTAAGAGAACAAGAACTTTAGGAAAGAAACATCAAGCAGTAAGGGGACCACCCAAGAAACTAACACCAAAGAAGAAATAGTGACCGGTTACCCCTTCTTTGAATGATTTGTTGAATGAAATAACTGAAGACAGCAATTTGGCTAATGTGCATACACTGTATAATACATTTAATGATTCTGATAGGGAGAGTATTGAGAATAGCATTATTTTACACTTGGACATATATAAGAAGGTTCTGATTGAAGTTGTGGATGATTTATCGAATGAACTTTATAGAAGATTGGAAGCAAAAAGGATAGCAGTAATGGAGCTAGATAAGAAATTGAAAATGGAAAAACTTCTAGTTGTACATCCTATTAATTCAAGAGAAGAAATTGATGAATTGATATCTGAAGCAAACCGGTCCTCTTTTGCCAGTTGGCACTGGCAAGTGAGCTTGATGGAAGGAAGAGTGAAAGAGATTGCAGATGAGACTGCAGATAATTGGGATATATTTTTTGTGGAGAAAGAAAAACAAGAGGAAATAAATAGACCTAAAAAGACATTCAAAGTGTATCAGAAAGACAAGGACAAGGGCAAAGGAAAAATTGGTGGAGTTCCAAACATTAAGATTACTGACAATCTACCACCACCACCTTTGGATACTGCACTGGTACACTCAGAAGATCCACTAGTTATTAACACTAAAGGTATTACACATGATGATACTAATCCTGAATCAGAGATACTCTTTACCATGAATGTGGATACTCAAGAGGTAAACATTGTTGTGGATAAAGATAATTTAGAGGCTAAAGTAGACATTGTTGATAATGAAAAGATTTTAGAGGAACTGGCACAAACAGGTGACTCTCAGGAAGCTGACATCCCAACCCAAACAGAGCAACCGTCAGAGACTGAAAAACCCACTAAAGATAAAGGTACTTGCACAAGGCCACCGACGATAGAGATACCAATAGTTGAACTCTCAAAGAAACAAGCTGAGGCACAGGTGTACATAGAAACAATGAAACCAAAAATCACAGAGACATTAAAACAGTCTGAGAAACCTTTGCAGGTTGAGATGCAAACCCAGACTAATCCACCGGAGGTAAATACAAGCAAAATGGATACATCTAATGGAAGCAAAGAGGTAATAAAGATAATTGGTTAGACATCTGGCACATCTACAGGTGAATACAAACCTACCAATGTTATAGAGGTACTTTTGGATTCAGTCAAGAAGATAATGGATTGCAATGCATTGGCCTATAAGGCAATTGACAACACTTTACCAGTTCTTAAGTTGATTGCACCAAATTTTAACATAGATCATATTAAGGATTCTTTAGGTAAATTGGACACATTGTCCAAATTCATTGTTGATAATGTTATAACTATTGACAAGGTGAATGAGGACACAATTAAGGATAGAGTTGAAAAAGAGAAAAAAAAATTCTTTGAAGACATTATAAAGAAGTGTACAGATCACTTGAATGCATTATTACTGATACTTAATTCTACAATTTTGGAGCACAAGGAACTATATAGGGAAACATGCAAACCTCACCTTTTGACATAGGACATAGATAAGGAGATCAGTACAACACAAAAAGAAATTGATGACATAGCTGATAATATAATTGGTTCATTTAGACATATATCAGTTATTGAGCAGGAAATGGCAGGTTTTGAGGAGAAATTAGAGAAACTTGAGAAATAAAAGGCAAGGATAAGGTCAAATTCCTGAGAACTTAAAGATAAACTTGGTCCTAAGTTGGACAATCTTATCTCTATGAGAATTGAAATCTCTAAGGCATTACTTCAAGGAGAGCGATCACTGGAAGAACACATGCACTATCTCATCGACTTGATCCAATAGAGTGGGGCAACTTTGAATGATAGGAAAAGGTTTATGTAGAGTTTGAATTTAATTTTGGCAGATATTTTTCAAATTGTAACTGTATGCGGGAAAAGCGGGTCGATAGAACTCAAAATGTGAAAAACGGAGCTCTATGGAGCCTTGCTCACACACCCACAGGACTTTTTGGTGCAAGCTATGGAGTCATGAAGTATAGCTCAGCTTCCCAAGGTGGGTCCCATGGTTCTCTATCTTACACGGTCCCTCAAACCAATGTTTTTGCTCTCAGATCACTGACCAAAATGGTTTAGGGATGGCAAATGTAAGAACGAGGGATGCTTTTTGTTGATTTAATATGAGATGCATCCTAAGCTATGCATGATTCTAGAAATGCAATAAACTAACTATAAGATGACAAGGTTAGTAAACAAACTATCCTAGCATACTATATTAGTTCAATGATTTAAGTTAATGATAATAGAAAGTATTCTAAACATGCATATTTAGACTAATTCCTAGTTAAAAGAGAGGCTGAAATGATGAGCACAAAATGGTATGAAAGCTTGAATGTATTTGAGCATAAGTATGATACTACAAACTTGGATTTTTAAAATGGAGGAATGAGAGCTCTATTTATAGCAAAAATAGGGCAATGGATGATCAAGGTTGAAAGAGTTGATCAAGGGTTGAGTTTCAAAGTTGGGAATCCATGTTTGCAATTTGCACCAATGAAATGATGACAATTGTCAACATAGGGTTGGGTTGAGAGAAGGGGTTGGAGGCATTAAATGCCTGAGAAGACCTTATGGTTATCTAGAGGTAAGGGTTAAACTTAAGTTAGGCTTACTCATTGGATTAAGAGTTAATCCAAGGATAAACTCTTGTGCAAATGATTAAGAGATAATCATGGTCAAAGCATTAAAGGCTTGATGAGACCCTTGGGTTGGATGAAGGTTAAGTTAGGCAAAAAGTCTCTAACCATGTAAGAGGGTTGAATTAACCATTAATGGTTTGGGAGACTTTGGAAAATTAAGTGGTTGAAGACTTGAAGCCTTTAATGGTTATCAAAGACTTTAAGGTTTTGAGAAGTGACCTCCCCTTGCTTAGGGATGTGACAAAGTTTAGGAGATGGGTTAGGCTAATTTAGAATTGATTAGAAGGGTCTAGAAGAAATTAGGAAGGGGTTTAGGAAGCAAGTGGGAGATGTAGGAAAATGCAAGTGGATGGAGGGATAATAGGATTTAATTGAAATAAAGTTAATTTAATTCAATTTGGTTGCAATTTGGGGAAATTAAATAAATTAGATTTATTTAATTTAGGATAAACTATTTAATTAAATTTGAATTTAATTAAAAGTGGATAGGGGGGATTTAATTGAATAAAATGATTTATTCATTAAATGGGTATAGTGAATTTAATTGAGTAATTTACTTAATTAAATAGAGGAATGTGGATAATTTAATTAAATTGAATTTAATCAAATAGAGAAATGAACATAAAATATTCATTTACGAATATGGTCATTTTTATACGTCTACATTTTGCCCCTCTTTGAAGTGACGTGTGTGCACATGTTATTTCAAAGAAAATGATGTGTTATCATGATTTATGATCAAATGAAATATTTGTATCGCTTTTATGGTTTGCAAGTCGTGCCGCAGATTTGATTTGATGCGTGATGCCCCCTCGGGAGATGAATCAATATTTTGAAAATTTTGATTGGAATTGATGATTTGTATGTGGTGTGTATGATTTTGGCTATGTGAAATGTGGAAATTGATTCATCTCCCGATAATGTACATTATGTAGGGTATAGGGGAGACCGCGACCACATTACATGTCCAGTTGGCTAACCCTAATTTCATTTTCCTCCTATAAAAGGGGAAAAGTGTTTTAATTTGATTCATTTGTGCATTGTTGACTTTGGAGAAAGAGAATTTGGAGAGAAGAGAAAAATGCATATTCCGTATTCCAGGCATCATTTTGAGCGCGTTCGGAGGTACCGGAGACCTGCCGCATATGGACCACCAGTAAGTCAACACTTTTGACCCTTTTTTGATTTTTGATTTGGTCATTTTTGGTCATTTTTTGATTTTTGAAATTTGGTTTTAGCGTTTTAGCGCGTCAAAGTCACAAAGTAGCACATACGAAAATTTAGGTAGCGCATGAAGCTGAATTTTAGGGTTGCGTCCGAAATAAAATAGCGTAGTGCATAGAAAGTCTAGGTTAGCGCAGGGAGTGAAAACAGTGCATGCCAAACGTAGGGTAGCGCGTCAGGTCAGTAGGGTAGCACGTAGGGTAGACCTAGTGCATAGGGGTCATAGGGGTTCACATGGGTAAGGGGTTTTAGCGCGTAGGGTAGACCTAGCACATAGGGTCAAATAGGTAGCATCATCGAGGTATAGGTTAGCGCGTAGATAGGTTTTAGCACATAAGGTAGGTTGGGTGGCACATGGGGGCAAAAGATTAGCGCGTAGAGTCAGTCTAGCGCATAGGGTAAATAGATTAGTGCGCAAGTAAAATAGCCTAGCGTGTTGGTGGATTTTAGTGCAGCGACAATCTGTGTTAGCGCATGCAAAAAAAATTTTGCGAGATGAGTTGATTTGTGAAATTGTTGTGTTTTACTGTCTTGGTTTTTATTGATGCATCCAATATGAGTGTTGATATAACTTGTTTTGATTTGTGATATGTCAAGTTATGCATAGATATCAATGTGTTGTGTTGATCAAAAGATGATTTGTTTTTGCACTCTGTTTCAAGTTTAATGTGTGAAGCCTGATTTGTGTTACAAGCTGATATGGGTTGGAAACTTGAGTTATTTTACAAGCTGATATGGGTGGGAAACTTGATTTGTTTTACAAGTTTATGTGATTTTGGAGACTTGAGTTGTGTTACAAGTTTTGATATGGTTTTTGATAACTTGAGTTGTTTTACAAGTTGATATGAAATGATAGGATTTTGAACTTGATGTAGATGAGCAAATTGTTTCATGTTGTTGATGTGAGTTTGATTTTGATATCTTGGTTATGATGTGGAAACTGATATTGGACTTGTTTTGCTGGTTGACAGGAGCAATTGGGCTTGGTGCAGTCGTGTGAGCGATTTCCTAGGCCTTGGACTCTGATACCACAGTTGACATAGGCCGACCTAGATATTATTGAGAGATGCGGGTTGACATCCCTGTTGGATATGCCTCGGTTCACTGTGAACTAGGGGCTGCTTACAGTGCTCGTAGAGAGGTGGAACAGCGACATGAACACCTTCCATTTTGCCATAGGTGTGATGACAGTCACACCAGAGTACTGTTACTGGATTCTGTGCATACTAGTAGTAGGTGCACTACTACCATATGAGCAGTCGGAGGAGGGTGGTACAGAGGCACTTCGCCGCATTTTTCACGATGAGACAATCTACGGATATGAGATCCCATGGCAGGAGTTCCTAGACCTTGATTATGCACCACTTCCATCAGTACTAGCAGGGTTTATTGTTGGATTCCTTTGTCCTAATCGTAGGTCAAAGGGATTCTCTATGGGATGGGGGCTGGTGTTAGAGGAGATGGTCACATAGGGTCGCAGGTTTGCGTGGGGATCGGCTATGCTAGCCCATCTGTATAGGGACCTGCACGAGGTGGTATACCTAGGTTATGGCAGTTTGTTAGCTGGCATGACGCTCTTACAGGTATGGTGCTGGGAGCACATTCCGGCTGCTAGGCCCATTGGATGCACATATACTTATGGATACAGGGGTCTAGTTGTCCAACAGAAGCTGGGCAAACTAGAGCATTAGAGGAGAGTGCTGGATGACATCGATAGGGTCACATGGCGACCATATATAGGGTGTGAGGTGTGGGCAGAGGATGGGCTGGAGATGCCCTACATTTTTATGATGAGATACCTAATTGGGAGGACCCTATTTGTGATTGAGAGGTTTGTGGTGACTAGAGTTTTGAGACAGTTTGGTCGACAGCAGGGTATACCTTAGGGGGCTTGCTTATATGGACAGCGGAGGGAGGATGTATCAGATTGGGGCCCGACCATTGATAGCGTGGTGGCAGTGGAGGAGTTTGTCGGTTTGGCGGGTCAGATATGGGATTATGCCCCAGAGATTTTGGATGCGGGCATGACCAATGAGTTCATGAGATTGTTTGCCACGCGGGCAGTGGCGAGGATATCAGATCCCAAGGAGATGCGGCTAGCATTCGATGATGATGATGAGGAGGGA
This sequence comes from Cryptomeria japonica, assembly GCF_030272615.1. NCBI lineage: Eukaryota > Viridiplantae > Streptophyta > Pinopsida > Cupressales > Cupressaceae > Cryptomeria > Cryptomeria japonica. The sequence goes on along the minus strand of NC_081406.1, from coordinate 179,928,478 downwards.
GAGGGAGATGATGAGGATGATGGAGATGGTGGAGGAGGACAGCGAGGGAGAGGAGTGAGAGGGAGGTAGGGAGATAGAGGGAGGAGAGGAGATAGAGGTGTGGAGAGAGCAGTTAGACAAGCGGTGATAGACAGGGGGAGAGGTGGATTAGCTATTGGAGCCGGTGGAGAGGGGAGGGTGGGGGAGGTGCTAGCTGTAGTGGGGGGTACTGATGAGGTGAGGTGACCAGCACAAAGGAGGAGGACGGATGTGCTCCCACCTCCAGCACCGAGGATAGGCAGAGTTAGAGGGGATGCCCCTGCACAGGTACCACTACGGGTTCGTGTCCCTACTCATGTTGAGGATGCTCAGATTCGGACCCTGCAGGTGACTGTACAGTAGCTGCAGGCACGGGTTTTGACATATCAGTGGTAGATTGCGCAGTTGACCACTGAGCGGGACACAGAGATAGAGCAGAGGGGTTGAGTGGAGGAGCTTGTAGCCAGCGTGTAGAGAGCAGCGGCGGGTGGTCTGATGAGAGACACCCTGAGAGAGCTATCTTTGAGAGCTCAGGAGGCAGAGTACTACCGCCAGTACTATGAGGCTGCTGTACCCAGGGATCACCGAGTACAGAGCTTTACACAATCGAGATCCAGTCAATCTTGAGATACTGGGTCGTGGTCTGAGAGCTGAGGTGTGATAGGGCCATCGAGACAGGATCCCCTTGAAGATCCAGGGGTGGGGACATCTAGAGCCAGACCATCTCCGTCAGGGGATAGCCATACTTGAGAGACGTGGTCTCTGTTGTATTTTTGATCATTGTATTCTTTGTACTGGACACAGAGAGGATAGATTTTGTACATTTTGATCATTTGTGGGAGATATATATATATATATTTATATATGGCATCATTATCTTTGATCATGTGGTGTGTTATATGGATGTATGTGCTTATGTGTTCTTTTCGTTATGTGATGATGATGCAATGCTTAAATATATGATATAATGTATGATGCAGGATGTATGCTTTTAATATATTTATGAGATGTATCTTGAAAAATGAGATGTATGATTTTATATGCTGTGAAATGTATCTTTGAGATGTATGGTAATGATATGGAACTAAGTGTAAAATGATATGCGTAATATGCAACTAATTGAAAAATGATATGCAACTTATTGTAAAATGATATGCAAAAAAATGATATGCAACTATGTAACTAATTGTAAAATGATATGCAACTATGTTTTTGGAGCATCCTTATTCTGAATTTGTCATCCCGACACAACCATATGTTGTTTGCTTCTTTGTAGGTATCATCATTGAGCATTGATTTGTTGAGGATATGTTGAAAATTTATACAAGCACAATGGTATAATTGAACCATAATGACCAGAGAAAAATTTACATGATGTTTGATTTTGCAAGATAGCACAAGCGTCAAGGTATAATTGAACCAGGATGACCTGAGTGTGGATTGCGTAAACATACAAGAGTTAACCTTTGTCCCATACAAATTTGAAATGTCCTCAGCGATATGCCACCTGATTTCTTCATAGGACAAATTTGCATGGCAAAAGACTTCACTCACAGATAGAAGACAAATAAAACATCACATTCCTTCCTTGCTTCTCTAGTCGTAAGACATCCTAGAGGTGCTCAGGAGATATGATAAGGAAAAATTAACAACCATAAGTAATCATGCATGCTATTGGAAATGTATTCTTGTCAATTAAAACATCTTGCAAATAGATCTTTGTTTAGTTGAAATTAGTTCAAGTCTATGATGTTTAGCCTTCTCACATTGTCATTTGGCATTTGTTGGTTGTTTTGATCCTTGTTGTCTTGCTACATTTTTGGTCTGATGTTGAAAATCTTGAACGCGAAAGGCCCCCAGCGAGGTCAGAATTTTGCCCCTTGTTGTTGATACTACTTCGATATGGATATGTACACTAATCACCTAGCCATGGTGGGATATTATTTGGATAATTGTTTCAGATAAACCAAGGACAGTAACTACACTAAGTATGTCCAAGATTGATAAGCATTTCTGAATTTCTGGTGATGCCTCAGATGGGTGGATATGATATGTACAATATGATTTGTGAAACATGTGTTTCCATAAATTGATAAAGATAAGGCTAACTAGAATAAAATCCAGTAGTCATACTAATTGATGTCATTGTTATGATTTGGTTGATGATTGATAAGAATGTCTGGTTTCAAAGAGTGAGTACCCCTTATAAGACCGATCTGTCTGGTTTCGAGTGTACCTATCCTTGTATAAGACATGTCGATGTTGATGTTGATTTCAAGTAATGAATTGATTAACAAGACATGTGATAAGTTTGATTGCAGACTTTGAGAGTTTTCCTGTTGTTGATCTGATTTGATGGATGGTTCATGTGTTCATGCTTTGATTTTTTTTTATTTTGTCGATTTTTAGTTTTTTGATATTTTGATTTTTTTTGAGTTTTTGGATTTTTTTTTTTTTTTGAGTTTTTGGATATTTTGATTTTTTTGAGTTTTTGGATATTTTGATTTTTTTGAGTTTTTGGATTAAAAGAAAGATGTATTTGGTTGCCCTAATGTATATCAAGACAAGGAATGGATGAATGGATGACTGAACCATTGAGGTGGAAATAGATTTGTTGTCCATAGTTTTGATCAAGATCAAGGATGAAAAAGGGGATATGGATAGAGATAGGATATAGATAGCACTGGATGATGGAAGCAATGAATAGATAGGATAGATAGATATGAATTAGAGTGAAGCAAGATTGTAGAAATAATTGGATGATAGAAGAAATGAATAGATAGGATAAGGGATATGGATTAGAGTGAAGCAAGATTGTACAAATAATTGGATGATAGAAGAAATGAATAGATAGGAAAAGGGATATGGATTAGAGGACATGGGAGATATGGTAGGAAGAATAGAGTGGATGAACTTTGCCCCCAAGCATAGAGGTTTCCATTTGCAAAAAGGTGATATGTAAGATTGTCATAGTATTTAGCACCATCTGAATAAGTGTTTCTGAACTTTTCAAAGATAGAGACCCAACCCACACTTGGAACCTCTAGAAAATTCAACTGAACATTTCTAGCAACTGGGAAGTAGACTCAAAAGGGAAGAAGAATCCCAAACTGGATCAAGGTACTTAGTCTTTGATTACCCATGTGCGTGCAAGTGGGTTCATTCTGGCTCATATGATCATTGTAATCTTCAAAATCCAACATGGCTAGCTACACGAGTCACCCTGACTTCAAAAGCATCCTGGATAGAGCCTCACTGCCAGCCAGCATCCATAGCCCCGACGAGGTTATCACTGTAATCTCACAAATATTGCTCCATTTCCAGCCAGGCGTCCATAGCCCCAATGGAGTTACTTGCATGTTCCCATAGCCAATCATTTTGATATTGCTTTTCATTGCATTTTGCTTTTCTTGATATGCACTTTCTTGCTCATTCTTTTGATATTTCTTTTTTCTCTTTATTTATCTTGCATTGGCTTGTAAGTGATGAAACTTACATGGGTTTGATAATTACAGTGGCACTGAAGCAAGATTTTAGATTTTTCACTAGCCATGTCTTCAATTTAAGAGATCACAATGATTTAGAGCAATCAATTAAGTGTATGAGATATAGTAATCAAAAGATGTCAGTACCAAGATACGATAAGTGGTTCTTTTCTGGATTGAGTGTATATCCCAACCAAAGAAAGTGTTAAAGAGGAACAACCTCGGATTCTGAAGCATTTCATGAATATATATCTAAGAAAAGGACTAAACATGAGATTTGAGCATGGGCAAGCATGTGACAAAATGACACAAATGCCTATCTCACAGATGAAAGATTTTATGCGAAGGATTGAATGATAGGGATGGAAAGAGGTGTTGGATTTATAGATAGAATGTTTGAAGATTTGTGCGAGGATAGATAGAAATGTTTTCAGGATGAGTGTTGGTACTTGAGAAGTGATGAAGAGATGGAGGAAAATTGAATTTTGGGACAGAAGGACCCAAAATAGATAGAGGAAATGATAGAAGAATAGTTTTGGAAAGATGTTTAGATAGAGGGTTGAAAGAATTTCAAAGATGTGTTCCTTTGTTGATCTTGCTTGTGGATCATTTGAGGTGATCGATTAGTGATTGAGGAAGGTAAGGACCCAAGATAGATGGAAGGGATGAAGAGTTTGATTGTGGAATGAAAGGACCTAAGATAGATTTGGAAGAAGAGATTGACTTTGGAATGAAAGATTTGGAGGATGAAGAGATTGAGTTTGGAATGAAAGAACCTAAGATAGATTTGGAAGAAGAGATTGACTTTGGAATGAAAGGACCTAAGATAGATTTGGAGGATGAAGAGATTGACTTTGGAATGAAATGACCTAAGATAGATTTGGAGGATGAAGAGATTACTTGATCTTGATCTTGACTTGGACTAGGATCATTTGAGTTTGTGCTTTCCTCTTGATTTTGAATTAGATTAGTGGACGATATGGAAGGGATATCATGCTTTTTCTTAGGAGGTGGATGTTGAATGGGACTCTTCTCTTGAGATGAAAGGGGGTCATCATGGATGGAATACCAAAAGATTAGGGGATCATCATAAGATTCTTGACAGGTGGGATCTTGATCGAAGATGGGATCAGATTGGGAAGTCAAGATATTGTGATCTTGATTTATGTTAGGACTCATTTCCTTTAACTGAGTTTCCTTTTTCTTGGTTTGATGATGAATGGTCATACGAATGATAAAAGTTGATGTTTTTGATAGTTTGATGTAGAGAAATTTACTCTTATTGATAAGGGTCCTAGGACTAGGTTGTCTCTTCTTTAACTTAGTTTTTGATGAAGACTTGCTTGTCTCAAAATATGAGGAGTGGTCATACACAAATGATCAATGGTTTCCTTCAATGTTTGGATTGAGATACTTCATTTGGAAACTTAAGTCTACTTTTATCAAATGAAGGTTTAGATGCCCCGTCACGACAAAGTGTGTCAAATGATATGGATAAAGTCTCTCGATATGGAAACTTGATTTGACAACTTAAGTTTTAAACTTGGTATGTTTTTTGTTTGATAGAATCCTTTAGATGATGGAACTTTTGATCAAGGTGATGATAATACCTGATTTTGATAGGATAAAATCTTATCTTTAGCTAGTTTTGGATTTGACAACTTTTGTTCTAAGACTAACTTGTTTGATTTGGAAATGATTTCTCTGGTGTTTTGAGTTGATTTCTTGTGATTGTGTTTGATATTGGACCTGAAAGGATACTCAAGAAGTTTGAAAACTTTTTCTAGAAAGGCTTTTTTTGCTCTCTAGTTTTCTGAGTTTTGACCATGAGCTAAGATAGAGACTAGAGGCGCTAAAACAAATTCTCAACGTGCTAGAGAAAAGACTCCATGTGCTATGCTGCCCCCTGATACGTGCTAACTGGTTTATTTTTCTTTTGCCTTGGTTCAAAAAGGTCATGCGCCAATATGGGCCACCAATGCACTAACTATTAAACCCTGCGCGCTAAAGTTTGGCTTCCACGCGCTAAGCTAATGCTTCAACGTGCTAAATTGTTTTCAAAACGTGCTACTTGAAACTGCTAGAATTGGATTTCTATGAAGCACTAATGTTAAGACTTAATACGCTAAGGTGAAGGTCTAATGCGCTAAAAGATCCCCACGTGCTAAGAAGTTGCTCTCATGCACTAAACTACCCTGATATATTTTGACTTGGTTGTTTTTCTACGATTTTTGGAATTTTTAACACTTGTGATTTTGATAGATGATTTCTTTTTGGATACTCAAGCTTACTAAGTCAAATAGATAAACTCTTGATCACTTGGTTTTATATTCCCCTAATCTTGTTGGATGAAAGTCTTTCCTAAAGATAGTTGAAATGTTGATAACCATCTCAAAAGATGCTTTGTTGGATTTGGAAATCTTCTCCACTTTATGATTCTTCCTTGTTTGAACTGAATTTTGAGTTTGATTGTTGGATACTTTGCAAGATATTTTAACATTTGCGACAAGAATACATAGCACACATGAAGACAATGATCATCCTAATGCTAAACATTGAGTGTATATTCTTTTGAGGATGTGTTCAAATCCTTGATGTTATCACTGGTTTGATCTACAACAAAAGACACATTAGATAGACTCTTTATTCAAAAGTCATTGACAATATCATAGCCCACTAGTCTCGATACTCCATCAGCTCAAACAGCCTTGTCACCCTCTAGAAGGCACCCATTTTTTTGCCTTTTGCCAGAAATTAACTCAAAGTTAATTGCTTCACAATTGAGTAGTTATCTTGGGAGATATATGGTGAGTAATCTTGGGGGCAGATTCTTCCCCACCCTTGCACTATGATATTGCCAATGTTTGGTTATTGACTCAGCTCAAGGTTTCTATTTCTATGGTTCATAATCAGGCTTCTTGTTCGGCCGTTAGTGATAAACTCCCTCAGGAGGCTTCGCAACCTTTAGAACAAAGGCTTTACGTATCACAAGGATACTGGGGGAAGGCTAATCATTACACGCAACCGTTGAAAAGGACTTTCGTCACTTTCCACTTTTGATTATAGTGGGTTGGAACACTTGGCATCAAAGTTGTTCCCCACTTAGGTCGTTCCCCTCACACTGGCCATAAATGGATTTAAGAGTTGTTTCCAACCCCTTGGGAAGGCAGGCCTGCTAAAGGATTTATTGCTTGAAGTAAAGAAAGCTGTAAGAGTGGTCTGGATTTTTTATCACCCAGTTAAGGGGAGAGCATATTCCTTCCACTTTCGAGACAAGGAAAACAAGGTTCTTTTTAGCCTTCAAGACAATGATTTGCTAACTTCTATTTAGAGATGTTGCTCCAAAAAGCATGATGTTCTTTTTAACCTTTCATAGCAAAGTGTGTATTTCCAAAAACCTTTGAAAAATAAGCTTGGTCAACAAAGTAAATCGTGATGTTTGGTCAACAAAATTAATGTTGATAGGGGAAAACTTTCCCTCTTTGCCTTGCACAAAATGAAGATGAGGTTCTTTTACTTTGCGAAATGAAGTGAATCCTTTTAAACACCAAAGGATGGTGAGGTTCTTTTTAAAACTTTTTCCAAAGTAAAGATTGTTGGTTCTTTTTACAGCTTCCAAAATGAAGTGTTTTTCCAGGAATGAAAGGTTTTCTTTGTTGTTCTTTTTACCATGCAATAAGGAAAAGATGAAGTTTTATTTTAAAACACCAAAAAGGAAGGCATGAAGTTCATTTTATGCATCCAAATGAAATGATGAGGTTTATTTTAACTTTTGCAAAAAGGAGAGTGAGTTCTTTTTAACCAACTTTTGTTGAAAGAAAGTAAAAAAAGAAACTTAAAGCCTCTAAACTAACTCCTTCCCCTGCACAAAAAATATTAGAACCTACACATAGTCAGTGATCAAATGTTAGTGTGGGCTTACACAAGCCTAAATTTTGATCTTGGTTACAAATTTTACAATCCTGATCCTGAAATGCTCTAAAATTTGTCTAAGTCTGAATTTTGGAGGATCTTCCAAAAATTAGATTTTGCATTACAACTCCTAGAGGTCTGAAACCCCTCTCAAACATCTTGACAATATATATGGAATATAACTTAAAGTATAAGAAAGAAAAAAGAGAAGAGGAAATGTCACTTATACTTAAATGTTATATTCCATATATTTGTCCTCCTCCAAGCCTAATTTTTGACTCTGTCATAAATTTTTGCCTCTGCCAACTCTATGCACTAAACTATAGAGTAGATGTGCTAAGAAATGATGTCTATGCACTAAGAAAAAGCACCTATGCGCTATTATGTGCCCCCAATGCGCTAAGCTATTTTTTTGATGCGCTATTTTGTTTTTCTCCCATGCCAAGACCTATAGGAAAATACTAGTGGGATGATGCGCTAAGGAAAAGACTTTACGCGCCATAGAATAGACTACACAAGCTCAACAGTGAGCCGAATGCGCTATCTAACAGACCCGATGTGCCAAACTATTTTTCAGATGCGCTACTCTATTTTTCTCCCGCATTGATACCTACAGGAAAAGATTAGTGGAAGTCATGTGCTAAAGAAAGGACTTCACGCACTAGAGTATAGACCCCATGCACTAAACAGTAAGCAGGATGCGCTAGACTGTTAACCGGATGCGCCAGACAATGTTTCTCACGCGCTGATTCCTGTTTCCCGCGGACCTGCAAAAGTGGTTAAATTCAAAAACTGATTTGATATATGGGGTCGCGCCCCACGGTGGGTGCCAGAAATGTATGCGGGAAAAGCGGGTCGATAGAACTCAAAATGTTAAAAATGGAGCTCTATGGAGCCTTGCTCACACACCCACATGACTTTTTGGTGCAAGCTATGGAGTCATGAAGTATGGCTCAGCTTCTCAAGGTGGGTCCCATGGTTCTCTATCTTACACCATCCCTCAAACCAATGTTTTTGCTCTCAGATCACTGACCAAAATGGTTTAGGGATGGCAAATGCAAGAACGAGGGATGCTTTTTGTTGATTTAATATGAGATGCATCCTAAGCTATCCATGATTCTAGAAATGCAATAAACTAACTATAAGATGACAAGGTTAGTAAACAAACTATCCTAGCATACTATATTAGTTCAATGATTTAAGCTAATGATAATAGAAAGTATTCTAAACATGCATATTTAGACTAATTCCTAGTTAAAAGAGAGGCTAAAATGATGAGCACAAAATGGTATGAAAGCTTGAATGTATTTGAGCATAAGTATGATACTACAAACTTGGATTTTTAAAATGGAGGAATGAGACCTCTATTTATAGCAAAAGTAGGGCAATGGATGGTCAGGATTGAAAGAGTTGATTAAGGGTTGAGTTTGAAAGTTGGGAATCCATGTTTGCAATTTGCACCAATGAAATGATGACAATTGTCAACATAGGGTTGGGTTGAGAGAAGGGGTTGGAGGCATTAAATGTCTGAGAAGACCTTATGGTTATCTAGAGGTAAGGGTTAAACTTAAGTTAGGCTTACCCATTGGATTAAGAGTTAATCCAAAGATAAACTCTTGTGCAAATGATTAAGAGATAATCATGGTCAAAGCATTAAAGGCTTGATGAAACCCTTGGGTTGGATGAAGGTTAAGTTAGGCAAAAAGTCTCTAACCATGTACGAGGGTTGAATTAACCATTAATGGTTTGGGAGACTTTGGAAAATTAAGTGGTTGAAGACTTGAAGCCTTTAATGGTTATCAAAGACTTTAAGGTTTTGAGAAGTGATCTCCCCTTGCTTAGGGATGTGACAAAGTTTAGGAGATGGGTTAGGCTAATTTAGAATTGATTAGAAGGGTCTCGAAAAAATTAGAAAGGGGTTTAAGAAACAAGTGGGAGATGTAGGAAAATGCAAGTGGATTGAGGGATAATAGGATTTAATTGAAATAAAGTTAATTTAATTCAATTTGGTTGCAATTTGGGGAAATTAAATAAATTAGATTTATTTAATTTAGGATAAACTATTTAAAAAAATAGAATTTAATTAAAAGTGGATAGGGGGGATTTAATTGAATAAAATGATTTATTCATTAAATGGGTATAGTGAATTTAATTGAGTAATTTACTTAATTAAATAGAGGAATGTGGATAATTTAATTAAATTGAATTTAATCAAATAGAGAAATGAACATAAAATATTCATTTAAGAATATGGTCATTTTTATACGTCTACAGTAACCAATCAGTTACAAACCTTGAGGTGAAATTCTTACACTTGTTTGACTATTTTTGACAACCTTTGTCATTGATGCCAAAGGGGGAGTAGTGGAGGAGAAAAATGCTTATTCAAAGGAGATCATTTGCTCAGGGGAAGCACATATTTTTGGATATCAAATTTTGGATAACAGTTTTTTATTTTTCTCATGAGTTTTGCCATCAATGCCAAAGGGGGAGATTGTTGGCATTCTACACTCTAATAAGAATGGTTTATGAATGGTTGTGTTGTCATTGATGAAAAACTAATTGACAAACTGATAGGCAACTGACTAGCATTGACCGACATTAAGATTTCTATATACACTAGCATGCACCGGCTCTGATAGACACTTACACCGGAACTTAGATTACATCAACAACAGTATACCAGCACTCAAGCTGACATGGAAATATCTTTTATTGTAATATAATTATCTTTTTGTAAGTTGATTTGGTATATTGTAAAAGACTCATATATGTATGAAGTCTTGTAGGTCATTTTGGTAAGTGAAGTGTGTGATGAAAGAGGAATGATATGATGCGAAATTGATAGAAGAATTTTGTATAAGAACAACAAGGTTTTGGTTATAGACTGAGATTAAACCGGTACTGAACCTGGCATAGTTGATGCTGATTTGAGTAGCACATTGTATTGGATTTAATCATCCATTTTGTAAGTCAGTGAGACTTCTATTTTGTAGTTGAGTAGTGAACTCTAGGCTGCTAGCCTTCCTGCATGTGCAGGCCCCTCAATGTAAGTAATATTTATTCATTGGCCAGTGAGTGAATATTGTGGGTTACAAATCCCACTAAGGTTTTTCCCACACCAGGTTTCCTTGTTAAATATCTTGTGTTATGGTGTGTTCTCTATGTTGTATTTGTTATTCTTATTTGTTGCATTAATTCTTATTTACCGGTACACTGTTTTGAGATGCATAGTTTTAAATAAGTATAAATATTTTGTTAACCAATTAGACATTGATTCACCCCCCCCTCTTAGTGTCTTTGGGACTGTCATTGATTCTAACAATGCCTTCAACAACTTAATACTTTTATCTTTGCATACATCATATCTCTAAAATAGTTCATCATGATGTCATTATATAGACATTAGATTTCATGTCGGCTTAGAAATCATATCACAATTTCCTAGGTGCAGTGTATCTGGACAATCTAACATAACTCCTAACAAATGATCACCAAAATTTGTCGGTTAGGAGTAACTCATCACGACCAGTGATAATTCATCACATAAACAATGAATACCAGTTGGAACATCGATACCGTTTAAGAGTTAACCACTTTCAATACATAAGCTGATTGTCCTTCGTTTCTTCTTTGATGGTCTCCGTTGAATCTGCAAGTAGGTGTCAATCCATTCCAGCATATACTAGTTGTCAACATGTACCGGTTTGACATTCTCTAAACCATCATAAACTAAATTTCCAATACCGGTTGCAATACAAGTAACTTTAGAAGCAATGCCAGTTTGTCTAAGATTACAATGACAATGTGAACATATGTTTGTGTGTACATGTTCCATCAATGAAAACACATGAAGTCATACATTACAATCATCATCAAGCCAATAATTAACAAATACATACTCTTTTATTCTCTCATCTTCTAGACTAGTCATATGCCTTCTGGCATCCAAAATTTCATATAGACCCTTTGGAATCAGTGATGATAATTCTATTAGGGCTTTACAATATACATTCATATATTCTACAATAGCTTCTTCTAATGTTATTTAACCATTGTCATCACAATTCTCATACCATTCAGATACATGCTTCAAATTCCCTTCCTTTACTACTGTATCAAATTTTTTGACTTAATGTGACGGGTGGCACAATAGTGTATTTACCTTAAAGTTTCCCAAAATTCAAAGCTTCATCAAGCTCAAACTTGGGCTTCTTGCTTGATCAAGGTCTTCTAGATTTCTCAACTTCAACTCTTGGCTTTTTGCTTGGCCGACCTTCACTAGATGGTTGATTCTTGACTACTGTAGCAGAACTAGTGGTTTTATTCACTTCCCTCACTGCTTCATGAGATTCGGTCCCTTCTTTTGCAGTGGCTGCAATATAGACTCTTTTTGGCTTCTCTTTCTTCCTCTTCTCTGCTCCATTGGATGATTTGGACTAAGGATAAGGTGGGGGAACATGCTTTTGAGCCTTGGAGGAAGGTGCCGACCTTGTTTGCCTTGGCTTAGAAGGAGTAACCAGTTTAGTCTTCTTGGGTTTGACCATGTCCTCCTCTTTTAAGATGTTTCGCTCCTAGGATCTGTGGACTGCTTCCTTTGTAATGCACATCTCCTCTGTAAGTTGCTCCACTTCCTTCCTTATCTTCTTCTTCTTATCGTGCTTGGTGAATTAAGAGTGTAGACTTAAACTCTTCTCCTTATATGTCCCAAATCTTTCTTCCTTTTCATCCATTGGCTTACTCAAAATATGTTGTGCATACACATCAAGAGTATTTGCATCAACTTCATAACCCATGGGCATGATTCACACTGTCCTTGGTTCAGCGGATTCCATTAGGCATTGGTCAATTTCTACCATAAATCATATGGTATCCTCATACTTTTCTACAATCTCCTTCAGGATCCTTTCCCTTGTTTGCATCATGCCTTGGAAGGATTTAAAGTAACCCCATGAGATAGATTTTTGTGCTTGAGCATCTCCTAATCCTTGTAAGGCTTCCTTGATTTTCATCACCACTGGTTTGTCATATGCCCATTTTAATTTTCCTACACCGATGATCTCTCTCATGAAATAGAAGGATAAACAGATAATCAAAATACTGAACTTAAAAACATGCTTCTTATCCTACTTTATCCTCTTCAAATTGCTCATAAGCTCACTCTAGACTACTCCACATAGATTATACAACTTGTTCTCCTTAAGAATTTGATAAGAAACATATATTGCCATACACCGGAGATTGAGTTTGCTATGCTAGATTGATAGACCTTATAGCCCTTCACCATGATGCAAATCTGACATCATACTCAACAATGTCATAGATTGTTATCGATTTGCTATCATGTTGGGAACCTGTTACATCTGTCACTATCGTGTTCTTCATATTCTTTAGACCAGGAACTTCATCAGTTGCATTCAAGAATTTCATAGCTTTGATTTCTTTCTTGGTGATCTTGTATGGTTTATCAAGCCATATGAATTCATCGTGAACCCTGCTCAAAATATATATAACCCATTCAAGTTCAACAAAAACTGAAAATTTCACAAATTGAATGAAACCCTTATCCTACAGATATTTGAATTCTAGTTTAACATTTTCCATACCATCCATCATGTTCTTGGTGTACAGAGTTAGCATTTCAACATTCCCAAGCTCCTCAACATTGCAATGGATGTATGCCCTAATATCTTCAACATGCAATACCCCATATGAAATGGATGAAAATGCTCCATTCAGATCATCTTCCATTGAATGGGTATTTCTTGAATTTAGGCATTTCCCTATTAGTTATTTCAACAACCAATAAAGTCACCACACCAAATGATGCCATTATCAAATTCTAGGTTATGAACAAATAGCTCAAACTCAGAAAATACCTTTTTGTCTTCAATAGGATGCAAGAAATATTTGCTGAATCTTTTCAAGCTCTGGTTTAGCTCCACAATCTTCTTCCCCACACTCTGCTGCTCTTTCTCTTCGAACACAATGTGAGAAATGAATGTTAAAATGCCTTTTTATCCTCTAAATACCTGACTTTAAGGTGTAATAAATGCTTAACCCTAAAACTTCTCTCGGATGCTCTGTATCTCATGAATATTGTACTAGAGTATCAAATTGGCATGAAATCTCTCAGATATATCTCAGAATCATCTACATAGCCATTCAAAATCATCTACAACCTTCCACAGCTGATTACAGATCTCGGAAAGGGGGTTTTAAGGATCTGCATGAAAAGCTTCCCCCTATGGCCAAATGCCTTAGTTATCAGATGAGGTTCCAACACCAAAATCAACTATGGACCCATTTACTACATTTGAATCATCCATTTTCAACCCACATATTCTTGTGCTGCTCTTTGATCTCTTCAACCTTCGCTTTGCCCTTTTCATCTGCTTTGTTCTTGTCTACCAAAGCATTCTTGCTCATATTCTTACTTCTACAGTATTTTACAATATGACCGAATTTGTTGCAAGCATAGAAAACAATGTTGTTTCTTTGATTAGGCCTAAAATTACCTTGATTTCCCCTTGATTTACATTGGTTAGCAATATTTAGAAATCTTTCATAGGCAAAGCATCTCACATTTCTCCTATTTACCATACTTTTGCATTCAACTGACTTATGACCATATTTATTGCAATTGAAATATTGTCCAGAGAATAATGAATTATTCTGATTTGCCCTATTTCTACATTAACTTTCCATATGACTAAATTTATTGCAAAAAAAACATTTACCTTTGAATTTATAAGCATTAGGCTATCTTATCGAAGATCTCTTGTTCTTATAATGATTGCTTAAACCAGATCTGGAGCTTTCTCCTTTCTCAAATCCAAGTCCTCCCATATCACCTTTAATCTTCTGACTTAGTAGCATTTCATCCAACTTGGCTGAGCTAGCATTGAATATTTCTTTGTACTCATTAGCAATGGTAAGTTCCTCTCTCAGAATTATGATCTGTCTTTCAAGATCTTTCTCATTATTCTGAGACTGTATCAATTCAATCTTCAATAGGTCATTTTCATGATTCAATCTGCAACATTCATCAGATCTATCCTTCAATGACTAAGTCAAGCTTTCCTCATTATTCTTCATGTCTTCAATCTCCTTTGTCAGCTTCATCACAATGGATTGCATTTCATTCTTCAGGACTTCATTATCTCTAGCAAGTTTTTCACATTCAGCTGTCTTGTCCTTTAGGACTTGATTATCAATGCTTTTCTCTTCTTTCTCCTTGAGTTTGTCCATCAGCTCCTTTCTCTTCTCTCTAGATGTGTTCACTTGTTCTTTCAATGACTCAATGAAATTTTCAACATCACTAAGATTTCTTCTCAGGCTACTTGCTTCTTTCCTTGCTATATCTAAGTCTTCAAGTGCCACAATAAGTTGTTTCTGGAAACAAGAGTCCATTGATTCATTATTTTGAATCTTCCTCAAGCTATTAGGCTTCCTCAGAGGAACTAGACTTTGATACCAATTATTGGGATCAATGAACACTGAGAGGGGGGGGGGTGAATTAGTGTTCTATAATTAATAACCTTCTTAAATTGATTCTTAAACCACTAGATGCAAATGAATAAAAGTAAAGTGGAGAAACTTAATGCAAACAAGCACAAAACCATAACACCACAATTTTTACGTGGAAACCGAGAAAGGTAAAAACCACAGTAGAATTGAGACCCACAATATTATAATACTATGATCAAGAGTATAATAATAATACAAAAGGGGAATGTACATGCATTCATGCACACTACCTAGAGCTCACTGCCCTATTACAAAAGAGGGATATAACTGCAGAGGACCTATTGTCGTACAAATTATTTGAAATGAAAACAAGAATGTTTGAACTAATGAGTAGCATCTACAAATACCAAAATGTAGTTCTGGTTAAGCACAAAAAGTCTTCTTCCACAATTTTGTCTTACTGCTCTATCATATTTAGGAGCACTAAATTAAAGATACTATGCATGTGAAACTATGCTCAAACACTCATTCACTCTCTACACATTAATATCCATACCTAAATAATCAAATAGATTGGCCTTATATATTTGTACCACTTGATTAGGTCACCAATATGTCAGCCTCAAAATATTTGCAAAACATGAAACATGTAAGAATAAGTCAGCTCAATCCAATTACAAATCCATATACGGACCTAAACAAATTGATAATATGCTTCACAAATGTCGGTTCGACCACCTCAAACTCAAAACCAATCATCAAAATTATCCCAAATATTTTACATAACCTGCTTCATCACTAATTACCAAAGTAACCCCGTTCTTCCTGAAATACCAAATGCTGGATCTTCTATCTTGCACGAGAATCAATATTAGAGGCTAGGATTGCAAATTAAGCTTTCTCAAACATCCAATCACTTAATTATTCCACCACAACCAAAACTATACAACCAAAATTGAGTTGTGCTCAATGTACTCATACTCTGACGCATACTATATTCCACCTTCCAGACTTAAGAAAAATGAATATCAAACTTCCAGTAGAAAAAAGTTGCATATACCGGATGTGATTGCTGATTTGTGTTGTGATCAATGACAACCCCAAAACATTCCTTAAGCACTTAACTCAACCGATACAATGTCTCTTGCCAACACATCTTAACATAATCATCCTACCATCTTTTCCATTGAGCTCATTATCAACACCATCATCTATATCAATACATCATATTTTGTGTAGATATAAAACACCAAGAAAGTGGATATACACGACATAAAGTGTTTGAAACCAATAACCATTTGTTCCCTATCTCAATAAAAACTATTGGTAATCAACTACAAACAATATTCTCATTCTTTAAAAACATATAGCTTCATCATCACCACCTCAAAAACTGCAATAATTCTATATCCAACCAATCACCATACCATCAATGACATCACAACAAGTACAACACATATTGTAAGACTTTATGTTGACATCAATGACAACACATATTTCAACAAAATGTATCTTATTGTTAACAAAAATATGGTTTTCATTCTATGTTCTAATCCAACATTTGTAATGCGCCAAGGTCATATATTGCTAGGGTAGCTTTGATTGAGCATATTTATAGGGGAGGGGTATTCTTGTGCCTTGTTTTGGTTTAAATATTGTTGGACACACTATAGGACTAAGAGCAGAGGTGAATCAATCTAAACCTTAAAACACTTAAATATTGATCTTCAAACTTTAAACCACTAGCATACAATCTCAACATAAATAAATTATTAAAGCATGAAGCACAAAAAAACACATGAGCATTATATTTACATGGAAAACCCAATCAAGGGAAAACCACAATTGGAATGAAACTCACAATATAAATACAATATATTACAATGTTTCTTCTAAAACCCTCTTCTCTTGAGAGGACTTGTAGAACTAAGACAAACAATCTTAGGGAAAGATACAAATTTTTTCTAAGAGACTCACTATCTTCCAATAGAGAAAGGAATAGCTAAATCATAATAAAAAAGATCTCTTGATCATGAAATTGACCTTGAATTACTAGGTCAAGTGATCCATATCATGGCAAACTCTTTTGACTTCAAACACAATCTCTAAACACTGCCACATTAAGAATATAATTATCAATGCTCTTCACAATTGTCCTTCACATCTCTCCAATAGTAAATCTACTTGTTGATCATTCACATCTTTTGAATATCAAATCACACTTATCCTATTCTCTCACTCATACATCTACATGTTGAACACACTCTAGATGCTAAGAGGGGGGTGAATCAACATAAACTAAAATTTGATATAACAAACTCTCATCAACAATTAAATAAAGATATCATAAGACCACTCATATCAATCACACATGAACACCATAATTTATATGTGGAAAACACAAATAGGGAAGAACCACGATGAGCACCTAACCCCAAAATATATCCACTATATAGAAATGTTTTACAAAAGAGGGAGTTCACTGCTCCAAACTTGCAAACAAAGTCTAACTTATCTTGGGGAAAGATTCAAAAAGAGGACCTGCAAACTTGAAGCTAACTACAACAGGGAAAGATACAAAATTACAACTTATAGAAAATGAACTGCATGAACGAGAGCATCTCAATCTACTGATCATAGTTTCTGATATAGCATAGTCTCTGACCTTACTCATATATCCAGACCTCCAAGTCTTTGGATCTCTTCTCTGCTATCAACTATCACCTCTACACTAAAAACCCTTCTGATATAGCAACTACAAACACATCGACATCCATACATCACCTTGCATATACTCACTAATAAATTCCACACATATATTTCACACATCTCTCTTTTACTTTTCAACAAATCACCACATATAGATACCAATTAGAAATAAAACATCCTTACCAAGTCATCCCAAAAGAAAGGTTTTAATGTGTATCCATATTTCTAACTCAAGGTATACCACCAGACCAAAATATAAAGTGCATAGAACTTAGGCTAGACCTAATCAAACAACACCTAACGAAAAGAATAGTTTGTTGGTATTTTGGTATGGTTTTGTCATTGATGTCAACACCTACTAAAACACTAGCACTTCGGAGATCTAGCAACATTCATTGGCAAGCAAGTAACTATTGCACAGTTACTAGTATATGGTTCACCAACAAGATATAATGACCACCGACACTTGGAATGATATGGAAGACACTTGGTAATATCCAAGACATCGTGTGGACATCTTATCTTAATGAATTAATCATTGGTATGTTCATATTTGCATATTTGCTTTTACCGGCAAATAGGTCCAGGGTTATCTAGTGTTACACAGGTAGGTTTATCTTTTCTAGATCAGCATGGCATGCTATGGAAATGATTAATTATTGTTGTAAATGAATTAAGCCAACATGTTCAATCAGTTATTGCATCAGATATTTCTATTGTTTGTAAAATGTTTTTATTGTAATATCTTGTAGAGTTGACCTACTAAAATTGGTCTTAGGTTATGGTATAAAGGTAAGATCTTATTTGTAAGATCAAGTGTGGAATGTGAAAAGAATAATGTGAAGGTATATGCGAGATTAAGCAGTGCAATACACACAGACATCATTTGAAGGTGAAGTTAGGTTTTTGTGAAAGCTATCAGCATTACACCGGTACTAAGTCCAGCATATGTAGATGCTATTTTGTGCAGTACATTCTTATTGGATTTAACCATCCAACTGTAGTCAGTGTGACTCCCATTTTGTGATTGAGCAGTGAGCTCTAGGCTGTTGGCCTTTTTGCATGTGCAGACCCTATTTATGTACACTTACTATCTGTAGTAGTATCATCTGATTGTGGGTAAGGTTTCCCACTATGGTTTTTCCCCTTACAGGGTTTCCACATACAAATATTGGTGTTATGTGTTGTGGATGACTTTGTGTTTATGTTTCATGCATTAATCTTTACCGGTATAATAATTAACTATTAAAACTATCTACCAACATACTTAACTGGTTTACCAGTATTAAGCATTAAGTTGGTTAAGTTGTTTTTGGTTTGAATTTATTAGAAAACTGATTCACCCCCCCCTCTCAGTTGTCTCCGAGACCTAAAAATTGGTATTAGAGCTTAGTCCTCTTTTGCAAAAGTTTAACAGCTTGAGGAGACCCAATGTCTACTAATTATTTCAAGAAGGACAGTCTAAACTTGATGGAACCAACTATGGCATATGGAAGATCAGAATGGAGACACATCTAAATTGCATTGGAAAAGACATCTGGGAAGTTACAAAGAAAGGTTATACTACTGTTGTACTTGGTTAGCCTAGTCCAACTAACTTGACAAAAGATGAGGAAAATGATTGCAAAGAAAGAGAAGCACTTTTGAGCGCATTATCAGATCAACAAATCATGGGACTATCAGATAGGTCTACTGCTAAAGCTATTTGGGATCATTTAGAAACACTGAATGAAGGAGATTCCACAATCAAAATTGCAAAACTTGAAAGCTTCCGGGTCAGGTATGAACATCTGAAAATGGAAGAAGATGAAAGGATTTCTGCTTTTATGGAAAG
Organism: Cryptomeria japonica; assembly: GCF_030272615.1. Classification (NCBI taxonomy): domain Eukaryota; kingdom Viridiplantae; phylum Streptophyta; class Pinopsida; order Cupressales; family Cupressaceae; genus Cryptomeria; species Cryptomeria japonica. The sequence continues at coordinate 179,909,050 of NC_081406.1, read as the reverse complement.
AGTAAATGAAATTGTTTTGGGTATTAAATATTGTGGAGGAACCTTAAGTGAGGATGAAATTGTTTCAAAAGTTTTAAGAGGATTGCCACCGGCATATAAAATGAAGGTTACTGCTATAAATGAGTTGAGAACAATGCCTAATGCATCAGTAACTAGGGATGCATTGATTGGGAAACTTTCAGCCTTTGAAATTGAGGAATTTGGTCCTGTTGCTAATATTAAGATAGATTTAGCCTTTAAAGCATCAACATCATCTGCTCCATCATTTGACAAATCTAATTGGAAAGCCTTTTATGCAAGAGAACTTGAAGAAAGCAAGAAAGAAAATGAAGAACTTGAAGAACTTGAAGCACTATTTGCAAGGAAAATGCCTAAAGGTCCAGTTGAAAGTAAGTATGAAGGTAAAGCACCCTTTAAATGTTTTAACTGCAATAAGATTGGTCATATGGCTTCGAGATGCCCTGATAGACATGCTAGACTAAGAGAAGAAGCTAGAAGAACATACAAGACTAATCCTGAATATCAGAGATACAAATTTAAGAAGAACAAAGGCAAATCTTGTTACATTGCTGATGAAGGTGTGACTGATGATTCTGATGAGGATCCGACAGACAATGTATGGGTTTTTGTTGCTATAACAGAAGATCAACTGACACCTACTGCTCAACTGGTAGAACAAGCCCTAGTAGCTAAAGTTGAAGTAAAGGATGAATGGATCATTGACTCAAGATGCTCACATCATATGACAGGAGACAAAGGTAAATTCTTGAACTTTCAAGAATACAATGGAGGTTTAGTAAGATTTGGAGATGACAAAGCCTATTCAATCAAAGGTAAGGGTACAATATCTCTTGATGGTAAGCATAACACTGACAATGTTTACTATGTTGAAGGATTAAAGCATAATCTTTTAAGTGCTGGTCAATTAGTTGAGAAAGGATTTTAGTTACAATTTAAAAATGGAAAATGCAAAATCATGAATAGAAGTGGTTTGGAAATTGCAACTGTTAATCAGACTAGAGGTAATATCTTTCATTTGAATAATAGTGAAAAGACATGCTTGATTGCACATATAGATGAAAGCTGGTTATGGCATAAAAGACTCTATCATGTAAACTTTGATTGCATGGTAAAGATCAGTACTACTAAGGCAGTTAGATATTTACCTAAAATTGTCAAACCTCATAATACAGTATGTAAGGAATGTCAATTTAGAAAACAAGTTAGAGCTAGTTTCAAAAGTATTCCAGAAAAATCCAATAATGCTCTTGATTTGATTCACATTGATTTATGTGGTCCAGCTAGAACTAAAAGCTTACAAGGTGATAGATATTTCTTGCTAATCATTTAGACTATTCTAGAATGTCTTGGGTTACTTTTCTCAGAGAAAAATTAGAAGCACTTGGAAAGTTCAAACTATTCAAAGCAATGGTTGAAAATGAAACCGGTAAGAAAATCAAATGCTTAAGATCAGATCAAGGAGGAAAATTCACATCTAAGGACTTTAATACATTCTATGAAGTGAATGGAATAAGAAGACAGCTATCAGCACCTCGGACACCACAACAGAATGGAGTTGTTGAAAGGAAAAATAGAACTATCTTGGATGCAGCAAGAAGTATGTTATCAAAAGAAAATTTACCACATGTGTATTGGAGAGAAGTAGCTAGCACAACAGTCTATACATTCAACAAAGTTCACATCAAAGGTGAAACCGGTAAGACCCCTCATGAACTATGGTTTGGTAATACTCCTACTCTTAAGTATTTTAGAATTTTTGGAAGTAAATGTTATATCAGAAGAGATGAGTATATTGGCAAATTTGATCCTAGAAGTGATGAAGGAATATTTCTTGGTTATTCATCTAAGAGCAAGGCATATAAATGTTTTAACAAGAGATTGCAAAAAATTATTGAAAGTACAAATGTAAAAATTGATGAACAATTCAGAGGAACTTCAAGGTATATAGACTCTAAACTGGCAACAAAAATTTTGACAAATGAACCTACACTAAATCCACTGGTACAGAATGAAGATCCAGTTACCCAAGTACCATCTAAGGATTCCACAGTAATTGTAGAACAACAGCAAACAAAGGCACCCCAGTATGTAAGATTGAATCATTCTAAAGATCAGATAATTGGAAACAAATTTAAAAGAGTTATGAGAAGAGGAAGATTGGCAAATGAAGAGGTATGTCTTATTTCTCAAATTGAACCATCATCTGTTAATGAGGCATGTGAAGATAAATTTTGGATTAAAGCTATGGAAGAAGAATTAGAACAAATTGAGAAAAATAACACTTGGACATTAGTTCCCTAGCCTAAAGATAAAAATGTAATTGGAACCAAATGGGTATTCAGAAACAAACTTAATGAAGATGGTAAGGTTGTCAGAAATAAAGCAAGACTAGTGTGTAAGGGATATTCTCAGAAAGAAGGAGTTGATTACAGTGAAACCTTTGCATTGGTAGCTAGAATTGAGGCAGTCAAATTATTCTTGGCTTTTGCAGCACACAAGAACTACAAAGTTTATCAAATGGATATTAAATGTGCATTTTTGAATGGAGATCTTGAAGAGGAAGTATACATTGAACAACCTGATGGATTTTCTTTGATAGATGACAATGATATGGTTTGCAGGTTAAGAAAAGCTCGGTATGGATTAAAACAAGCTCCAAGAGCTTGGTATGCAAGATTAGATAAGTATCTTTTAAAGATTGGTTTTACTAAAGGAAATGCAGACAACAATTTATATTACAAAATAACTAATGATGACATCTTGATTATAGAAGTATTTGTTGATGATATAATCTTTGGAGGAGAAGATGGTTTATGTAAGGAATTTTCTACTAAAATGCAGGAAGAATTTGAAATGTCTATGATTGGAGAAATAAAATTCTTTTTAGGATTGCAGATTTCACAGACTGACAAAGGTATATTCTTTAGTCAATCCAAATACTTGAAAGAGTTACTAAAGAAATTTGGGATGGAAAAATCTAAACCGGTAAGCACACCTATGACTACAAATGACAAATTATCTCAAAGGGATGAATATACACCTGTTAATCCAACTAGATACAAATCTATGATAGGAGGTTTACTATATTTGATACAAACCAGACCTGATATTATGAATGCAGTATGTATTGTTTCAAGATTTCAAAGTAATCTTAGAGAAAATCTTGAATCAGTAGTAAAAAGGATTTTCCGGTACTTACAAGGCACTATAAATCTTGGATTATGGTATCCTAGAGATGAAAACTTTGAATTATGTGCATACACATATGCAAATTGGGTAGGAGATGTGGATGATAGAAAAAGCACCATCGACGGAGCATTCTTTCTTAGAAATAGACTACTTTCTTGGTTGAGTAAGAAATAGAGTTGTACATCTTTATCAATAGTAGAATCAGAATATGTTGCAGCAACAACTAACTATACACAGGTACTATGGCTTAAGAAAATGTTGAAAGACATAAAGGTAAAATGCAAAGAACCTATTACTATATATTGTGATAACACTGTAGCAATTGATATATCTAAGAATCCAGTACTACATTCTAAAACAAAACATGTTTCTATCAAACTGAATTTTCTAAGGGAAAAAGTTGAAGAAAAGGAGATAAAACTGGTTTATGTGAATACTAAAGAACAACTTGCAGATATTTTCACAAAACCTTTGCCTAAGGAGACTTTTGAATATCTCAGAGATCAGCTTGGAGTCATACCACCACTGGTAGAGACTTAGATAGTTGATGATTGTCATCAACTGGCAGAATTAATAGACAAATCTTTTACTCTGGTTTTTGATGAGGAAGCTACTTCTCAAGGGGAGTAGTTGGTATATTGAATTGATTGGTATTTTGTATATGAACTTAGTTTTATTGTAACTTTGGCATTTGATGTTAAAGGGGGAGAGATATCTATGGAAAAACACATTATCTTTGGATAACACATGTTTCTCCCAGGGGGAGAGATTGTTGGTTGGGAGAGACTATTACTCTCTGTATTCTGGTTATGATCTTTTTGGAGATTGTTGGTTTTTGGTATTTGGCATTTTTGGTTTGGCACTTTGATGGTTTTTCCATCTTGTGTTGCCATCAATGCCAAAGGGGGAGATTGTTGGTATTTTGGTATGGTTTTGTCATTGATGTCAACACCTACTAAAACACTAGAACTTTGGAGATCCTCCAGCATTCACCGACAAGCAAGTAACTATTGCACAATTACTGGTATATGGTTCACCAGTAGGATATAATGATCACCGACACTTGGAATGATATGGAAGACACTTGGTAATATCAAAGACATTGTGTGGACATCTTATCTTAATGAATTAATCATTGGTATGTTCATATTTGCATATTTGCTTTTACCGGAAAATAGGTCCAGGGTTATCTAGGGTTACACTAGTAGGTTTATCTTTTCTAGATCAACATGGCACACTATGGAAATGATTAATTATTGTTGTAAATGCATTAAGCCAACATGTTCAATTGGTTATTACATCGGATATTATATTGTTTGTAAAATGTTTTTATTGTAATATCTTGTAGAGCCGACCTACTAAAATTGGTCTTAGGTTATGGTATAAAGGTAAGATCTTATTTGTAAGATCAAGTGTGGAATGGGAAAAGAATTGTGTGAAGGTATATGCAAGATTAAGCAGTGCAATACACACAGACATCATTTGAAGGTGAAGTTAGGTTTTTGTGAAAGCATATCAACATTACATCGGTACTGAATCTAGCATATGAAGATGCTATTTTGTGCAGTACATTCTTATTGGATTTAACCATCCAACTATAGTTAGTGTGACTCCCATTTTGTGATTGAGCAGTGAGCTCTAGGCTGTTGGCCTTTCTGCATGTGCAGACCCTATTTATGTACACTTACTATCTGCAGTAGTATCATCTGATTGTGGATAAGGTTTCCCATTGTGGTTTTTCCCCTTACAGGGTTTCCACATACAAATATTGGTGTTATGTGTTATGGATGACTTTGTGTTTATGTTTCATGCATTAATATTTACCGATATAATAATTAACTGTTAAAACATTCTATCGACATACTTAACTGGTTTATCAGTATTAAGCATTAAGTTGGTTAAGTTATTTTTTGGTTTGAATTTATTAGACAACTGATTCACCCCCCCTCTCAGTTGTCTCTGGGACCTAACATAGTTCACATGCATTCACCCAATCAAGAAATATATATTACATCTAACTCTGATAGCGTAACCTAATGCATGTACCAATCCTGTTATTTCACAAATGAAAGAGTCTAGACTAAAACAAGCAACACCCGAACCACCAAGATAAAGCTTCCAACTATCCTGGCTATAAAAAACAAGCTAATACCAACTATGAACGCAATCAAACCATAGAACCAATCATAATAACCTCTGGTCCAAAAACATTACTGTAAATACTCCAACACTATAGCTTAACTCTGCTAATGCCTAGACCAAAAATTATCTAGACCAATCTATTTGACATCAATGACAACAATTCACATATATTTATAACACTACACTCCTTTATATACAAGATTAAACATCAGAACCCCCTTAACTAGGTCAACCATAGATAAAATATACATTATTACGTAAATTAGGCCACCCAGATCTAAAATATCAAATGTGGTCCACTCCAAGAGATAGAGAGGACCCAAAAATAGTAAAATACAATATTTCCAAATGATTGTAATGAACCACACACACTAACACATCCTCCAAGGTTGGCATCAAATGAAATGTTTAGATGAATAATGAAGAACACAAACCTCTTAGCCCAAAAACATTCTCCAATGCATAAAACTCAACATGGATCTACACACGCCATGGTGAGATCCATATCAACATACAAACTCAACCAACAAAGAATATTAGGACCAAAAGAGTATGATCCAAGTAGAATAAACCAACAAAATCAGCTAGAGACTAGAATAGCTGACAAAAAAATTAGAACATCATAACTCATCGATCAAGTTATCACCTAAAAAATAAACTGGAACACTACATAAACCACATGAACAAATAATCTAAACCAAAACACTTGAATCCACATATCCATAAGCCATTAGGCATACTTGAAACTTGTTCTAATATGCAACTTTATTGTCAAAATAAACAACAACCAACTTTGCCAACCAAGCAATAGAGGACCTACAAATCTGATAGTGCAATATACATAGAAAATAGAAATCATATTTAAAACCATAGCACATATTCTTCACATACTAGATAAATGTAAGGCATTCTTCCACTAGGAAATTAAAACCTATTTCTTGTATAAATATTGTTTCTTGCATATTAAAACTCCTATATACTGTAACATCATTCTAAAAATACATCAACATCTCTACTAGATAATTCAATGTACCATAACACATATATAGTATTTCCTACACATTGTAAATTCCGCTACATCATCCTTACTTCATCATCATACTAGAACACATAAGTACTCTTTCCTACATATTAGGAATTCCACTACATCATCCTTACTTCAATTGGTTGACATCAATGACAATACAATACAACAAATTCAAGTTTCCAACATTCTCCCCCTTTGTCATTATTGATGGAAACACGTGTACCACCAATAGTAGAGTTAGTTGAACTCATCCTTGTATATCTCTTCCCCTTTTGCATCAAGGGAAAAGGGCACTAAATTTTCTTCCAACTGACATCAAGGAAAACAAACCTAATCTTGAATAACTCTACTCAACATAACATCAAAAAATAACCTGAAAAATATCACAAGAGACTACAATACTCCCCCTAAAAAGGATGTACAATAACATATTTTTTGTCATCTCTTCTAGAATCTTCCTAGGAATATCATCTTTAGTAATTTTTTCCTTCTTGATATAGCCTACATTGGCTTCCAAAGTAGGCCCAACACAATAACTTTTAGGAGCTTACATAACTTCTTCATCTATATCCATGATCAATCTAGTATAGAATTTTTTGGAACCACACCAATGAAAAGGTAAACATAAGAATCTCTTCCATGCTAAAAACATCTTCAACATCAATCTGAAAAAGGGGTTATAAGATCTTCATTCTGTTCCCCACCTTAGATAGTGCATACCATATCTATTACTGCAAGAAGAAATAGTACCACTAGAGGGTGTGGACCCATCCTAACATTTTTTTCTCCACCTTTTCTTTTGATTCCTTCACCCACATATTTTGCATCTTCTCCTTTTATATATTGATATCAATCTTCTTTACTAGATCATTCTTCCTATTTATTTCTCCATATAATTTTGCAATGCATCCATGTTTGTTACAATTGTAACATATGAGACCTTCCTGATAACAAATTTTATTTGTTATATCATTTCTATCTCTTTTGATGTTTCCACTTTTTTTTAATCTCTTCTATACTCAAAAACTTTATGACCCAAATTGTTGAGGTATAATGTCAATTAAAAGTATAAACATATATACCATTTAAATTCTACAACATCCTACTTTTGCACTTATTAGCCTTATGACCAAGTTTGTTACTATATGTCTAGATGTTGGTACCTGCCAATTAGTCAGAAAAACAAGAAACTAGACATACCAATGAAACATTAGATATAAAGACCAACCTAGTAAAACTAGTTTAAACAAGGAAATCTTTCAATAGAGTCTCATTGTTCTCTATCTCATAGGATTCCTCAAGTCATGGTTGCTCGCAGATCATTGAGCAACTAGCCTTTGGAATGACAACTCCAAGAATGAGTGATAATAGATAAAAATGATCTATATGCAACATGCACCTAAGATCTATGTTAGTATGATAAACTTACTAAGATAAAGATTAGTTATGATAAAGAAACTAACAAGCTATGCTAACATTATATATGCTAAACATGTTAAAATGTTATACTAAAATGCTTCTAAATGATTAAGATAATTATTTACAACAAAGAGAGGCAATTCTTGATGAAATGGACTATAGTCTGGATGCATGAAAACTTGGATGATGGATAATGAGAGAAATGAGGCCTATTTATAGAAGAAATGGACAATTGGATGGTCAAGATTGAATTACCTTAACAAGGGATAGGATTGAATGATCTAAAATCCATGTGACACTTTCAAAACAATCCCATGTTGACAAGTGTCAATATGAGAAGGCTTGAGAGGGGGGAGAAGAGGCATTAAATGCCTAAAAAGACACAAGGGTTACCCTAGGAGGGTTTGGCTAGGGTTGAGTTATTGGATAATCCTTTTATCCAAAGGATAAACTCTCATGCAAGGGTTAAAGAGATAACCATGGTCAAAGAAATTAATGCTTGAAGAGACCCATGTGTTAAATGGATAGTTAAGTTAGAGAGAAAGTCTCTAACCAATGGTTACAAGTGGGTTAACCATTAATGGTTTGAGAAGACTTTGGAGGCTATCTTGCAGAAGGGATAAATCCTTTAATGGTTTATGAAGACTTTGCATGTTTTTGAGAAGTGACGCCTTCTTTGGAATGTGAAAATGATTAGGAAAGGGGTTAGGCTATTTAGAAGGGATTAGAAGAGTCCATAAGAGGTAAGAGAATGCAAGTGAGAGGGATTTTAGGATTTTAATTAGAATAAAAATTTATTTATTTTAATTTATTGGTGCAACTTGCATTTGGATAGATATTTAAATAAATATTGATTTATTTAAATGTGAATGTGAATTTTAGATTTTATTTAAATAAATCTTAATTTATTTAAATGACAAAAAGAGGGATAAAGCATTAAATGCTTGAAGACTTGAAGGAAGTCATGAGAGGCTTGAAGACTTTGAGGGAAACCATTAAAGGCTTGAGAAGTCTATAGAATGAAACCATTAAAGGTTTGAAGACTTTAAAGGAATCCATTAAAGGTCTGAAGACTTTAAAGGAATCCATTAAAGGCTTGAAGACTCTAGAAGAAAACCATTAAAGGCTTGAAGACTTTAAAGAAAGCCAATAAAGGTTTGAGTTGATGGGTTTGGGGTTAACCTTTGGTTTAGGAATATGCAAACCATTAAAGGGTGATTAGGCTAATAATAGGGGTTTAGACATGATTAGGAGATAGGTTAACTTGCAACCTGCATTGTCTAGGAAGTGCAAGTGGGTGAGGGATTTAGGATTTTAAATAAATATTAATTTATTTAAATGTGAGGGATAGATTTCAAAGATTTAAACAAATATTAATTTATTTAAATGTGAGAGATGGTATTTTATGGATTTGACTAATATTAATTTATTTAAGTGAGAGATGGGATTTTGGGGATTTAAATAAATATTATTTTATTTAAATGTGAAGGAAGATTTAATTAAACAAATATGATTTATTTATTTATTTAATGGTCTGAATTTGGTTGAGTGAATTAAATCAAATAAATTGAATAATTTATTTAATTAATAGGAGAAGAGGGTTGGGATGAATTAATTAAATATTAATTTAATTAATAATTAGAAAAAGGGAAAAGATTAATTAAATGTGAATTTCAGTAATAGTTGGATAAATGATAATTAAACAAATATAAAATTCATTTAATCAAGTGGACAAAAATAGGTGTCTACATTTTGCCACTCTTTGAAGTGATGTGTGACCACACGTTGATTCAAAGAAAATCTGCTTGATGATGGTGATAAAAGTTTTGATTTGCCCTAGATGCTTATGGTTGGATAATGATGTGATGATGCCCCCTCGTGAGATGAATCAGATAGATTTATGCATTTTTGAGATTTGGACAATCGATTCATTTCCCAATTAAATACTTGATGTTGATGATTAACTTGATATGATTTCCCAATAAAATGTCAATTTCTTGATTGCATTGATGTGTTTTCTTAGTTAGATGATTGATTGTGTTTGATTGCCCTCATGATTGATGAGTGTCAATGATATAAACTCACAATTTCATAGTTTTGATAGGTTTGATTGATTGTATGACCTCATGATTGATGCGAGTCACTGATAGGTTAGGTTTTGATTGATAAGAGTTAAGGATATTAACTCCAAATGTGATGATTGTGTGACTTCATCACTAATAGATTAGGCTAGATTAACCTCCTAATTGATAAAAGTTTATGATAGAAACTCCAATTTTGATGATTTTGTGACTTCATCACTAATAAGATAGGTTTGATAAACCTTTGATTGATAAGAATTTATGATAGAAACTCCAATTTTGATGATTTCATGACTGCGCCACTGATAGGATAGGTTTGATGAACCTTTGATTGATAAGAGTTTATGATAGAAACTCCAATTTTGATGATTTCATGACTGTGCCATTGATAGGATAGATTCAATGAACCTTTGATTGATAAGCGTTTATGATAGAAACTCCAATTTTGATGATTTTTTGATTGCGCCACTAATATAATAGGTTTGAGGCTGATTGATTGCATGACCTGATGATTGATGAGAGTCACTGATAGGTGCTCACATAGATTGATTAAAATCATGAGGGAGTTGATAGGATAATTGTTTGATAGATAATTGATATTTGATCGATTGATATCACCTTGCCTGCAGATTTAGATGTGCTAATGTTGGTTCATTCAAGGGAGCAGCAGGGTGATTTGATGTGCTTATATATGATGATGTGTAACTAATATGCAATGATGATGATGATAATGATGATAATGGATGTAAATGATGATAATGAATGCAACTATTTATGCAATTATGATAATGAACGCAACTAAGTACAAGGGTGATAATGAATGCAATGTTGTCATTATGTTGGTCAATTGTTTGTGCCCTTTTCATCATCATTGAGCTTTTAAAAATGTTGAAAGTTAGTACAAACATCGATAGTATAATTGAATCAGGATGACCTGAGTATAACTTACATGGATTTTGATATTGCAAGATGACACAAGCATCGAGGTATAATTAAACCAAGATGACCTAAGTGTTGTTTGTGTAAAATATGCAAGAGTTAACCGTCAGTATATGCAAATCCAAAATATCTTCGATGATATGTTTCCAATCATGTTTTGCGAAATTTTTTGCATAGTACTAACGATCCACTCACAGATAGACGACAAAGAAAATATCAAACCCCTTCCTCGCTTCTCTAGTTAAATACATCCTTGACTTTCTCAAGAGATCTAATAACCAAAAATCAAAATTCAAACAATCGAACCTCCATGCCAAAGTGTGCAAATCATGATTCGTAATAGATCATCTATCATGTTATGTTTTACCGATCTAGATGTTGAGTCTGACAAATGGTTTTGAAAATTGTGTCCTATGTTCAATGTTGAGTTGCATTTTGATTCTTGTTTTAGGGTGTTTCCTTATTGTTGATTGCTTGTTTGTTGAATCCTAAAATAGATTGTCTCCCCCCCCCCATTGAGTTCAAGATTTTACCCATAGTCTTGACACAACCTTTTATTATGGATATACATAATGATCACCAAGCCATGGTGAGACATTACTATCATGCTAAGATGGATATGAGGATTTTTATTATGAAATATGTGTAATGATAGAGAAATAAGAATATATGATATATGTACTAACATATGGAAGAGTCAATCTATCACAAATAACTCCTATTGCCAAGTTTTCACTACTTGCTTTTATTGCACCTTTTTAATTTTTTTAAACTTTTAGATTGATTTTTTTTGTTGTATTTTTATTTTTATGAGAGATGAAACATGTCATGCCATCAGTTGATAAAGATAAGGCTAACTAGGACAAAATCTAGCAACCATACTGATCTATGTTAATGTTTTGATTGCTCAATGATCGATAGGAATGCTTGGTTTCAAAGAGTGAGTACCCCGTGTAAGACCGATCTATTTGGTTTCGAGTGTACCCTTCCTTGTATAAGACATGTTGATGTTGATAGATTTTTATTGATGGATTGATTAACAAGACATGTGATCAATTTGATTGTAGATAGACATGGTCATATTTTATTGATCATATTATGAATGGATGAATGAACTGTTGAGGTGGAAATGGATGGGACAAAGACAGAGATAGCTTATTATGGAACATGAAGGAACATATCAAGAGCTTTTTGAAACCATTTTTTTTTGTCTTTAGTTTTGATTAGGATCAAGGATGGAAAAGGGGATATGGATGGAGATGGGATATGGATAGGAGAAAAAAGATCAGAGAGAATAATGGGTGATGGAAGAAATGAATAGATAGGATAAGGAATATGGACTAGAGGGTATGGATAAGGTGAAGCAAGATCATAGATATGATGGATTTAGATATGGTAATGGACATTGGAGGAAGGATAATGGGATATTTGGTAGGAAGAATAGAGTGGATGAAACTTAACCCCAAGTATAGAGGTCTCCATTTGTAAAAGGGTGATATGTGAGATTGTCACAACATCTAGCGCCACTTGAATAAGTTTTCATGAACATTTCAAAGATAGAGACCCAACCCACACTTAGAACCTCTAGAAAATCCAATCGAACATATCTAGAAACTAGGAAGCATACTCAAAAGGGAAGAAGAATCCCAAACTAGACCAAGGTACTTAGTCTCTAATTACCCATGTGTGTGCAAGTGGGTTCATTCCAGCTCATATGATCATTGTAATCTTGAAAATCCAACGTAACTAGCTACATGAGTTACTCCGACTTCAAAAGCATCCTGGATAGAGCCTTGCTTCTAGCAAGCGTCCAAAGCTCTGACAAGGTTATTGTTGTAATCTCACAAATATTTCTCCATTTCCAGCTAGGTGTCCATATCCTCGATGGAGTTACTCACACGTTCCCAAAGCCAAGCATTTTGATTTTTTATTTTAGCTCTTTTTTTTGCTCATGCTCTTGTTTTGATCTTTTGATATTTATTTTTCTCTTTGTCACTGATTCTTGTGTGCATTGGCTCATAAGCAATGAAGCTCACGTGGGTTTGAGAGTTACAGTGGCACTGAAGTAGGATTTTAGATTTTTCACTAGCCATATCTTCGACTAAGAGATCACAATGATTTAGATAAAATGATTAAGTGTATGAAATATAGTAATCTGAATATTTTGGCATCATGGTAGAATAAGTGATTCTCTTTCCAGATTGAGTATGCATCCCAACCAAAAGATAGTGTTAAAGAGGAACAACCTCAGATTCTGAAGTGTTTCATTTCATAGATATCTAGAAAATGGACTGAACATAAGATCGAGTGTGGGTAAGCATGTGACAAAATAACACAAACACCTATCTCATAGATGAAATATTTATGCAAAGGATTGAATGGGAGGGATGGAAGGATGGAAAATAGGTGTTGGATAATAGATAGGATGTTGGAAGATTTTCGCAAGGATAGATGGAAATGTCTTCAAGATGAATGTTGGCACACACCTTGAGACATGGTGGAGTGATGAAGGAAACTTGGATTTTAGATTTTGAGATTTTGAGGGAGGAGTGGATGTATATTTTGGGACATAAGGACCCAAAATGGATGAAGGAGGTGATAGAAGAATAGATTTGGAAAGTGGGAGACGTATAGATAGACGATTGAAGGAAGTTTTTGGAGCGGCAAGGCTAGATGCCAATTTTAATTTTTCTTTGGATTGTAATGCTTTTATGGGATCCACGTTGATTTTGATTTTTCTTTTCTTTCTAGTTCTTTAGAATGCATTTCTTTTATGAGCGACTTAGGAAGCCACATAGTTTTTTATTTTTCCTTTTGCTTAAAGAAATTTTGTATCCTTTTGGATATTGCTTTTTTCTTTTGGATCAGATTTTTCTTTGATTTGACATGTCTTTTAGATTGGACACGTTGATCTTTGGATGTATGTGGATATTTAGGCTCATGGAATTTATTCTTGACATCCAAATTTCTTCCAAAGGGAATGAGATTCATGGATGGATATGAATGATATGGAGATATTTTTTATGGGTTGATGTAAGGTCCTAAGATGGATAGAAGGAAGGAAGGGTTTGACTTTGGAATGAAAGGACCTAAAATAGATTTGGAGGATGAAGGGGGGTGTTTATGTGGGGATTTAGGAAAAGGGATACCTTGATCTTGACTTAGAATAGGATCATTTGAGTTTTTTTTTTTTCTCTTGATTTGAATTGGACCAATAAAGGAGATGGAAGGGATGTCATGATCTTTCTTGGGAAGTGGATGTTGAAGGACACTTTGCTCTTGAGATGAAAGGGGATCATCATGGATGGAATCCCAAAAGATTAGGGGATCATCATAATATTCCTGATAGGTTGGATCTTGATAAAAAATGGGATTAGATTGGAGATTCATGATATCTTGATCTTGATTTATGCTAGGAATTATTTCCTTTGACTTTGGATTATTCTCTTTTTCAATCTACGATAAATGGCCATACAAGTGATGGAGATTATCTTAAACTTTGATCCTTGTTGGGAGTGCCAATTTGATATGAGACACTTAAGTCTGAATAGGACAAATCCTCCCTATTGATTAGACTTAGTTAATCTAATTTGGAGCGCTGTTTCATGATGAAGGATGATGTATCCCAATAGTGAAACACTGCGAAAAATCAGAGATTAGATTGAGAATTGAGCATGTAAGTTTGTTTGATCTAATTTTATTTGGATGGTTGCACTTGTGATATTCTGAATCTCTCATGCTTAAGCTGAAAGTGATGTATCTAATGACTGAAAAAGGACAACTTAGAAAAGAGTATCTAAATATGTTTCTGGTTTTTTGAGAAAATTTCTATTTTGCTCTCTATTTTTAGTGATGATAGCTTGATGTGTTAAAACAGACAATGAATGTGCTAAAAGATTTACTGAATGCACTATTCTGGATCCTTAAAGCGCTATGCTACCCTCTGTATGCACTAAATTGGTGTTAATTTTCTCCTAGTGGTTGAAAATTTTGTTTTCTTGATGCGTTATTATATTCCTCAGATTTGCTAATGTTTGTCTTTGATGTGCTAATGTTTGTCTCCGATGCGCTAATTTTTGTCTTGGATGTGCTAATGTTTGTCTCTAATGCACTAAATTGCTCTGTGATTGAAAGTTTTGATAGACTTGACTTTTTTTTTGAAATTTTTTGAACGTGTGATACATGATCTTTTTGTAAAATGATTAAAACATAGTTCAACAAGTAAGAAGACGGTTTGTTTTTGTCTATAATCTAAACAATGAGTGTATGTTTGATAGGATCTTTTCAAATCCCCATTTGTTTTCACTTGTTTGAATAGAAAGACATATCAATCAGACTATTCAATCTCAAGGGTCATCAATAATATCAATAGCTCACATCTCGATACTCCAGCTCAAACAACCTTTGCATACCCTAGGGTGTGCCCATTTTTTTGCCTTTTGCCAGAAGTTGAACTAAAGAGAATTGCTTCTCAATTGGATCGATTTCTTGGGAGATGTATGGTGAGTGGCTTGGGGGCGGATTCTTCCCCACCCTTGCACTATGATATTAGAAATGTTTGGATAACTGACTCGATGAGGCTTCTACTCCTAAAGATTTTTAGTAAGGCTTTCGTTCAGTCTTCAGTGATAAAATCCCTTGAGAGGCTTCCCAACTTTTAGAACAAAGGCTTTACGTATCTCAAGGATACTGGGAGAAGGCTAATAAGTGAGCAAAACTGTTGGATGTGATTTTCATCATAATCCACATTTGATTATAGTGGGTTGGAATACTTGGTGTTAGCCATTCCCCACTTAGGTCGTTCCCCTCTCACTGGCCTTATGGGCTTCTTGGGAGGGAAATCCTATTAAAGGTTGTATCTTAATTGCAATAAAAGAAACAAAGAAAAAGAGTGAGTCTGGCTTTTTGATCACCCAATGATGGGGAGAGCATACACCTATCACTTTTGAATCATGGTAGACAAGTTTATTCTTTGTATCCCAATGTTGAAATGTGATTTAATTGATACTTGGAGATGTTGCTCCAACAATCATGGTGTTCTTTTTATCCAAGATAGAAATTTGATGAATTGTTCCTTTTAATCCAACAATCACAATATTTGAACCTTAAAAATATTTTTGGGAAATAGAACCTGGTCAAGAAAATAAATCATGAATCGAAACTTGCAACGATGAACCTTGAGAATTTTGAAAATTTTTGCAAGAAAAACAAGACTTGAAACTTGACAAAGATGGCTTGTTCTTTGTTACTTTGTAAATGAAATGTGGATTGTCTTCTTTTATCCCTTTGTAAATAAAATAAAATTTGTCTTGTTCTTTTTAAATTGCACCAAAGAACAATTTGAACTAACTTGCAAGAAAAGAAAGGTTTGTTTTGTTGTTCATTTTAACCTTTTGCAAGAAAGAAAATGAGATCCCTTTTAAAGCACCAAATAAGAGATCAAGTTCTTTTTATCCTTGCAAAAATGAATTGTGAGTTATTTTTACCCTTTGCAAGAAAATAAGTGAATACCTTTTACCTTTTGTAAGATAAAAAAATTTGAAAAATAAAGCAAAAACTTAGATTCTAACTCCCTTGGACCTGTAACAAACATTAGCTCCTGCAAAAACCCTTTGGAAAGTTAGTGAAGATTGTGGGCTTACAAGCCTAGAATTTCCTGTGTTACAAAAAATTACTTTCTATCTATAACTGATGCACTGGAAAATAGATCACATGCACCAGAAGATGGAACAAATGCGCTACTTTCCAAAGTAGATGTGCTACTCTGGGGCAACTATGTGCTATACTAATGATTCTATGTGCTAAGATAAAGTAAGACATATTAGATTTGAAAGGTCCTCTATGTGCTAGAAATAAGTGTAGATGCACTACTTTGGCCTTCAAATGCACTCGAATATCTATTGTATGCACTATACTTTTGCACCTACATGTTGTTTTGATATTCTTTTTCAAAAGTGCCTCCAACCTACATGCAAAATAGTTAAAAATTCGTGGGTTCGAGCCCCACGGTGGGCACCAAAAATGTATGTTTGGATGTTGGTACCTACCAATTAGTTAGAAAAACAAGAAACTAGACATACCAATGAAACATTAGATATAAATACCAACATAGTTAAACTAGTTTAAACAAGGAAATATTTCAAAAGAGTATCATTGTTCTCTATCTCATATGATTCCTCAAGTCATGTTTGTTCTCAGATCATTGAGAAACTAACCTTTGGAATGACAACTCCAAGAATAAGTGATAATGGATAAAAATGATCTATATGCAACATGCACCTAAGATCTATGTGAGTATGATAAACTTACTAAGATAAATATTAGTTATGATAATGAAACTAACAAGCTATGCTAGCATGATATATGCTAAACATGATAAAATGTTATACTAAAATACTTCTAAATGATTAAGATAATGATTTACAACAAAGAGAGGCAATTATTGATGAAATGGACTATAATTTGGATGCATGAAAACTTGGATGATGGATAATGAGAGAAATGAAGCCTATTTATAGAAGAAATGGGCAATTGGATGGTCAAGATTGAATAATCTTAACAAGGGCTAGGATTGAATGATCTACAATCTATGTGACACTTTCAAACCTATACCATGTTGACAAGTGTTAATATGAGAGTGCTTGACAGGGGAGAGAAGAGGCATTAAATGCTTAAAGAGACATGAGGGTTACCCTAGGAGGGTTTGGTTAGGGTTGAGTTATTGGATAATCCTATTATCCAAAGGATAAACTCTTGTGCAAGGGTTAAAGAGATAAGTATGGTCAAAAAAATGAATGCTTGAAGAGACCCATGGGTTAAATGGATAATTAAGTTAGAGAGAAAGTCTCTAACCAAGGGTTACAAGTGGGTTAACCATTAATGGTTTGAGAAGACTTTGGAGGTTATCTTGTAGAAGGGATAAAGCCTGTAATGGTTTATGAGGATTTTGCATGTTTTTGAGAAGTAACCCCTTCTTAAGGAATGTGCAAATTATTAGGAATTGGGTTAGGCTAATTAGAAAGGATTAGAAGAGTCTAGAAGAGCTTTAAGCATGCAAGTGGGAGGGATTTTAGGATTTTAATTGGAATAAAATTTATTTATTTCAATTTATTAGTGCAAATTGAGTTTGGATAGATATTTAAATAAATATTGATTTATTTAAATGTTAATGTGAATTTTAGATTGTATTTAAATAAATCTTAATTTATTTAAATGAGAAAAGGGGGGATAAAACATTAAATGCTTGAACACTTGAAGGAAGTCATTAAAGGCTTGAAGACTTTGAGGGAAACCATTAAAGGCTTGAGAAGTCTCTAGAATGAAACCATTAAAGGTTTGAAGACTTTAAAGGAAGCCATTAAAGGCTTGAAGTTTCTAGAAGAAAACCATTAAAGGCTTGAAGACCTTAAAGAAAGCCAATAAAGGTTTGAGTTGATGGGTTTTGGATAAACCTTTGGTTTAGGAATGTGAAAACCATTAAAGGGTGATTAGGCTAATAATAGGGGTTTAGACATGTTTAGGAGAAAGGTTAACTTGCAACTTGCATTTTCCAGAAAGTGCAAGTGGGTGAGGGATTTAGGATTTTAAATAAATATTAATTTATTTAAATGTGAGAGATAGGATTTTGGGGATTTAATTAAATATTAATTTATTCAAATGTAAAGGAAGATTTTGGGGATTTAAATAAATATTAATTTATTTAAATGTGAAGGAGGATTTAATTAAACAAATATGATTTATCTATTTAATTAATGGCCTGAATTTGTTTAAGTGGATTAAGTCAAATAAATCAAATAACTTATTTTAATAATAGGAGAAGAGGGTTGGGATGAATTAATTAAATATTAATTTAATTAATAATTGAAAAAAGTGAAATGATTAATTAAATGTGAATTTAATTAATAGTTGGATAAATGATAATTAAACAAATATAAAATTAATTGAATCAAGTGGACTGGAATAGGTGTCTACAATTACAAATGTAACACTGATAATTAAATAGTTGAGATTTGATTTGATTTCTATATTCACTAGCTCTATGTCCAAGCTTATTGCATGAAAAACAAGTACCATTGAAAGTTGATTAGTACTTGGTTTGAGTGGGAGCATGAGACCTCTTGAACACATTTTTATTCTAGATAAGAGGGGAAACATTTTGAATAGATTTCCTTGCTTCATTAATGACCTTGTCTTATACTAGATTCTTGTCAATAGGGTTAGGCATTGGTTCCACTATCCTATTCTCCTATCTTAGGTTCAGTTCTTCTTCTACCATCTTTGACCAACTTTTATCTTTTGAGGCATTCATAGTAATAGCTACATCCTTGGTCTAATTACAAACTTGTGCCAATAAACAATTGCCCCTGTTATTGTTCTTTACATAGTAAACATTTCCATTATTTCTTGTACCTTCTGCAACCAATCCTATGAAGCTCCCATTTCTAATTTCACATACACTCTCATAAAATATGACCTTATATACCATTTGATACACATCTAACTCACACTCAATAGGTTATGTCTCAAACCTTTAACATAATAAACATCATCATTTTTATGATTACCATTAATAGAAATGCTTCATTTTTCACAAATCGGGGCAACTTTCCCTCTTGCAAGCTTGACCGATCAACCATCATATTTCTCAAGGTTAACAGACTTGTCTCTATCACTAGTCATATGATTTGAACATCTAGAGGTGATGATCCATGTCTTTGGTTTCACTTTAATATCTAGAGTAATCTTTATAGATTTATCTTCTAAATTTCTGCACTATCCATCATTCTTTTCTTCTATAGCTAGGAACAAGTATTCTTCATTCAAGTCATCTTATTATTCAAATGAGTAGGGATTTGTTGAAAAAAAACTTGTCTTCTACTTGTCTCTATTATCTCTTCTGATATCCCCACATTTCCTCTATAGCTCTTCATTCCTTTTTCACCATCATTAGGTCTTCCACTATAATCCTCTTTATGCATGCACATCTAAAAGAAGAACGTCCTAGTCTTCCACAATTTTTTTTTTTAAGGGTAACCTACCTTCGTACATCCCAGTTCCTCTCCTCAATCTTCTTACATTTTTTTATTTAATCTCATCCAAGTATTCATTCTCTTTTGGTTTTTCTTCAAGCTTCTTTGTGGCTTTGAATGTTGCTTCCTTCCTTTCCTTCTTGATGTCATCTAATTCTATAATCTCAAAGGCAACAAGTGACCCGAGCTGATTCACAATGTATTTATTCATGTCATGATTTCCCTCAATGTCATACTTCTTCAATTTATATCACTTAGGTAATGTTTCCATTATCTTCCTTACAACTTCACTCTCTTCTACCAATCCACCAACACTTTTGAAAATAAATTACCATTGCATTCCCTCAATAATTATAGCCTTCAACATTTTCATCATCAAACATTCGCACATTCTTAAATTGCATTTTACATTTGTAATCTTGGATTTCTTTGTCTTCTCATCTCCTTCAAATACATTGTTTATCTTGTCCCAAATTTATTTAGCTGACTTAGCCCTTGTGATTTTTCTATACACTACATTATTCAAGAAAGTTACAATTTTAATAGAAGTCTTTGCATTACTTTCATATGCTTGGATTTCATCCAAAGTTGCCGAGCCATTCTATGATGCAGTACAACTTTTCGTAATGTTTTCCCAAATATCAACCAACATAGTATCTAAATGATACTCCATCTTTTCTTTCCAATAAACATAATTTGTGCCATAAAACTTCAAAGCCTTGAAGATACAGTCTTGTGCCATCCTAGATCTTCCCCAAGAAATTAAGCTTCAAAAGAGGAACCTCACTCTGATACCAATTGTTGAACACACCACATGACTAAGAGGTGGGGGCGGGGGGGGGGGGGGGGGGGGGGTGAATCAGTCTGGACCTTAAAACACTTAAATACCTTTGATCTTGAAAATTAAAACAAGCATATAATCTCAACAGAAATAAATTATGAAAGCATGAACTACAAAAAACACATGAACACTAGATTTACATCGAAATCCCAATCAAATAAAAGCCACGGTGAGAATCAAACACAATAGAAATGCAATCTATTAAAATGTTGCCTCTAGAACCCTTTACTCCTAAGAGGACTTGTAGATCTAAGGTGCACAACCCTAGAGAAAGCTACAAATGACTTGCAAGACTTAAACACATTTTCTAGAGAAAGATACATAAAGTTTCCAAGAGACTCACTATCTTCTGCTAGAGAAAGGAATAGCTAAATTGGAATAAACAAGATCTCCTGGTCATGAAATTGACCTTGAATCATTGGCTCAAGTGATTGATATCATTAAAAAATCTTCTTACTTCACACACAAAATTTGAATACTATCACATTGAGGATATCATCATCAAAGCTCTCCACAACAATCTTTCACACATCTCCAATACCAAATTTTCTTGTAGATCATTCACACCATCTACACTGTTAGGATAATCGATGAACAACTGAGAGGGGGGGGGGGGGGGTGAGTTAGTTGTTAATAGATTATAACTTGTAATCCACAATATAACCTTAAACAGATCAAGTACTAGTAAAGCACAAACAAATTCCGGTAGGAACAGATATCGGTAAACAATACAACTTAACAATTAACCAGATAATCAATGTAAAGAGACCATACCACATAACACCATGATTTGTACATGGAAAACCCACAAAGGGAAAAACCACGGTGGGAAACCTACCCACAATCAGATGATACTTCTCCAAAAAGTATGTGTTACAATTAGGGGCCTGCACTTGCAGGAAGGCACACTGCCTAGAGCGTACTGCTCATTACAAAAGAGTCTCACTGACTATAGAGAGGCTACAACCTTCTCAATATAAATGGACAACAATCCAATAGAGTGAACTGCTGGAAATAACATCTACCATGCCTAATTATAGTCCCAATTAAGCTCTATGTCAGAGGACTAAATCCTCTTCTGAATCCAATCCGATCACCAATGATCGATCAACTCCTTAGCCTAAATGATATTACAATATTTGCACATTACATTCCTTGACCATGACCTTTCTAATAACCATGATACTTTACAAAGAGTTTCTACCTCTTATTTATACAAACCTCAAGGCCTAAACCAATTAGGTCGGCCACCCAAAGATATTACAATAAGATCATTACATAATTTTTTTTTACAATGATATGCCATGTCGGCTTAAGATCAAAAGAATAATAGCAAATCCATAAACCATCTTGAATCATCCAGGTAACGTGTAGAGTACATGCTATCATGATACCGGTCCATAACCTAGATAGGTATTAGACCTATTTTGGGTCCATGACACCAAAGCAACATCTTCAAGAAATTGAAATACGATCAATAAACATCTTCAGTATCTTGGTATCTATCAAGAAGTTGCACAACACCACTTATGCATCCTATCATAATTCCTCAATGAAAGCTCTATCGATAAAGCCTTAAACAAGTGCTGGTAAGCGTTTACTAGTGTGTATGATAACATCCAATTACCAAGACAATACCAACTAACCACAACATGCTCATGGAGCATATAACACATGAAATCCAATATACTTCACTAATCCAAACATGTCAGAAGTGCTAATCAGATAATCTCTTCTACCGGTAACACAAGATCTTCTACCAGTAAACAAAACTTGTCTATCGGTAACCATCCAAATCAGCTAGTGTAAACCTGTCTGCCAGTAACAGCTAGTGTTGACATCAATGCCACACATAATCAATTCATCCATAATGCCAACAATCTCCCCCTTTGGTACTGATGGCAACACTAGATGTGAAAAACATCTAAGTACCAAAAAGTGCCAAAACAAGTCTCCCCCTATGGAAAACAATCAACAATCAATAGCTCTACCTTTGTGAATGATATCTATGTAAGGCTCTAAACAAATCTCTCTCCCCAATGTATACAACTTTTCTTTTATTTTCACATCAATATCTCTCCCGCTTTGACATCAATGCCATAAACCTGACAAAAATATGAAAGCAATGATATAAACCTCTGAATCTAAAAGCTAATTACTCCCCTTGAGTAGTAGCACCATTCATGAATGTCGTAAATGAATAATGTTCCTGATAGTGCATTCCGGACTGATGACAAACTTCATCAATCAAGTCTTTGTCGGAGGGGCATAAACCCCTAACATTTCTCTCAAGTATTCAAATGATTCCTTCAATAGCGGTTTAGTGAATATGTCTACAATCTGTTCTTTAGTGTTCACATAAACCAATTTGACTTCCTTTGCTTTGACCTTGTTCTTCAGAAAGTTATACTTTATTGAAATATGCTTAGAGTTAGAGTGAAATACTGGATTCTTAGACATGTCAATAGCTGTAAAGTTCTCACAGTAGATAACTATTGGCTCACTACAATTTACCCTGATATCTTTCAACATTTGCTTCATCCACAAAAATTGAGTGCAATTAGTTGTTGCTACAACATACTTAGCTTTTGCAGTAGATAAAGAAATGCATGACTATTTCTTGCTTATCCATGAAACCAGTTTCTTTCCAAGAAAGAAAGCTCCACCAAAAGTGCTCTTCCTGTCATTAGTATCACCTGCCCAATTTGAGTTAGTATATGCACATAAAGTGAAATCATCGTTTCTGGAATACCATAAACCATATTTTGTTGTTCCTTGCAAATAGAATATCCTCTTTACTGCACATTCATGATTTTCTTTAGGATTACTTTGATATCTTGAAACAATACTTACTGCATTCATAATATCAGGTCTAGTCTGAGTTAGATATAACAGACCACCAATCATAGATTTATACCTCGTCGGATTTACCGATGTAGAAGTATCCTTGATAGATAATTTCTCATTTGTAGCCATAGGAGTACTTACTAGTTTAGAATTCTTCATACCGAACTTCTTCAACAATTCCCTCAAATACTTAGTTTGATAGATAAAAATCCCTTTTTCATTTTGAGTAATCTGAAAACCTAAGAAAAATTTCATTTCACCAATCATGGACATTTCAAATTCATTTTTCATGTTGTTAGCAAATTCCATGCACAATTTATCTTCTCCTGCAAAAATGATATCATCAACAAAAACTTCAATAATCAGAATATCATTATTAGTGATCTTATAGTATAGATTACTATCAGCACTATCTTTAGTAAAACCAAGCTTCAAAAGACATTTATCCAACCTTGCATACCAAGCTCTAGGAGCCTATTTCAAACCATATAAATATTTCTTCAATCTACAAACCATATTTTTATCATCTGTCAATGAAAATCCATCAGGTTACTCAATGTAAACTTCTTCCTCAATCTCACCATTCATAAATGCACATTTGACATCCATTTGATAAACCTTATAGTTCTTATAAGCTGCATAGGCAAGAAATAAACTAACAACTTCAATTCTAGCTACAGGTGTAAATGTCTCACCATAATCAATTCCTTCCATTTGAGAATATCCTTTACAAACTAGTCTAGCCTTGTTTCTTATAACTTGACCATCCTCATTCAGTTTATTTCTAAAAACCCATTTAGTTCTAATAACATTCTTATTTTTAGGTCACGGAACTAAAGACCAAGTTTCATTCTTTTCTATCTGATCTAATTCATCTTCCACAACCTTTAACCAATATTTATCCTTACAAGCTTCAATAATAATTGCCGGTTCAACTTGAGAAATAAGACATACCTCTTCATTTGCCAGTTTCCTTCTTGTTATGACTCCCTTGTTTCTATCTCCAATAATTTGATCTTCAGAATGATTTAATCTTACATACCTTGGTGTCTTTTGAGCTTTAGTTTCACTGCTCTGATCATCAGTCACAGTTGAATGTTCAGATTGTGCCGATGTAACTGTTTCAGATTCATGTACCAATTGAGGCATTTCCAATTCAGTTATGATCATTTCCACTATCGGTTCCCTATCATATGATATAGAATTATTTTTGTACTGTTCATCCACTTTCATATTAGCACTCTCAATAATTTTCTGCAATCTTTTGTTATAACATCTATATGCTTTTCTTTGAGTTGAATAACCAAGAAATATTCCTTCATCACATCTAGGATCAAAATTTCCAATTGAATAATCTCTTTTGATATAGCATTTACTTCCAAAAATTCTAAAATACTTAACAGTAGGTGTATGTCCAAACAATAGTTCATAAGGGGTCTTATCGGTTTCACCTTTAATGTGAACTCTGTTCAGTGTGTAGACTGTTGTACTCACTGCTTCTCTCTAGTAGATATGAGGCAATTTGGCTTCCATCATCATAGATCTAGCTGCATCCAAAATGGTTATGTTCTTCCTTTCAACTACTCCATTTTGCTAAGGAGTCCTAGGTGCAGATAGTTGTCTCCTAATTCCATTTGTCTTACAATAACTATTAAATTCATGAGAAGTGAACTCATCGCCATGATCTAATCTTAGATGTTTAATTTTCAATCCAGTTTATGTTTCAACCTTCACTTTAAAGATCTTGAATTTCTCAAAAGCTTCAGACATCTCCCTTAGAAAAGTCACCCACATCATTCTAGAATAGTCATCAATAATCAACATGAAATACCTATCACCTTGAAAGCTTCTAGTCCTTGCTGGACCACATAAGTCAATGTGAATAAAATAAAGTACATCATTACATTTATCATGTACGCTCTTAAAAGAACTTCTAATTTTCTTACCCAATTGACATTCCTTACATATCGGATTATGAGGCTTCATAATATTAGGTATATATCTCTAACTGCCTTAGTTGAACTAATCTTAACAATACAATCAAAATTAACATGACACAACCTCTTATGCCATAGCCAACTCTCATCAATATGAGCAATCAAACATGTCTTACTACCAGTGTTCAAGTGAAAGATATTACTTCCCATCTGAATACCAGTTATAATTTCCAAACCAGTCTTGTTACTGATTTTGCATTTTTTATCTTTAAACTAAAGTTGAAAACCCTTATCAACTAATTGTCCAACACTCAAAAGATTATGCTTCAAGCCTTCTGCATAATAGACATTATCAGTATTATTCTTGCCATCCAGAGAAATAATACCTCTATCTTTGATCATACATGCTTTGTCATCTCCAAATCTGACTTGACCACCATTGTATTCTTGCAGGGACAAAAATTTCATTTTATCTCCAGTCATATGGTGTGAGCATCTAGTATCAATTGCCCAATCATCTTTATCTTCAACTTTTTCTACCAGGGCCTTTTCTTCATTTTTGATAGTTGGTTCTAGTTCATCTTCCTTCAAAGCATAGAACACCCATTCGTTTCCATTTCCGGATCCACTAGAAGAGTCTTCTGCTAGTTCATCTCCAGAGTCATCTGTTACTCCTTTCTCATCTGCTATGTAGCATTGTTTCTTGAATCTATATCTGTTCTGGTTAGGCTTAAAAGTTTTCTTTACTCTTTCTTCAAACCTTGCATTCCTTTCAGGACATCTAGATGCAAAATGACCAATCTTATTAGATGCAAAACATTTAAAAGGTGCTTTTCCTTCATACTTACTTCCATTAGGTCCTTTAGGTACTCTTCTAGCAAATAAGGCTTCAAGTTGCTCAAGCTCTTCATCTTCTTTCCTCATGTCTTCTAGTTATTTTTTATATAAGGCTCTCCAATCACTCTTGCTAGTAGATCTTGATGATGATGCATGAAAAGCAAGTTCAGACTTTATAGCTCTAGAAGATCCAAATTCTTCAAGCTCAAAAGCAGATAATTTCCCAATCAGAATGTCTCTGTTAACTAAAATGTTTGCCATTGTTCTCAAGTCATTAATTGTAGTTGACTTCATCTTATAAGCTGGTGGAAGGGCTCTCAAGACTTTGGAAACTATTTCACATTCACTTAGAAATCCTCCACAACATTGAATTCCCATAACAATCTCATTTACTTTTTCCATAAACACATAAATTATTTCATTTTCTTCCATTTTTAAGTTTTCATATCTTACTCGGTAACCATCAAGTTTAGCAATTTTGACAGTAGGGTCACCTTCATTTAGAGTTTGCAATTTGTCCCACATAACCTTAGTTGATGATTTGTCAGTCAATCCCATGATCTGTTGATCTATAAGTGCACACAGGAGGGCTTCTCTAGCTCTGCAGTCATTTTCAATATTCTTATCCAAGTCTACAGGAGAAGGATTCCCAGATGCCGGATCATAAGGTGTGTAACCTTTCTCAGTGATCTCCCAAATATCCTTGCCAAGACATCTAAGATGAGTCTCCATTTGAATTTTCCATATCCCATAATTTGTTCCATCAAGCTTAGGGATTTCTCTTTTGAAAATAGCTACCAGTGGATTAGTTGTGTTAGTTCCCATGAGATCTACCTCAAGCGGTTAATCTTCTGCAAAAGAGGACCAAAGCTCTAATACCAATTGTTAGGATAACTAGTGAACAACTGAGAGGGCGGGTGAATCAGTTGTTAACATATTATAACTTTTAATCCACAATATAACTTTAAACAGATCAAATATCGGTAAAGCACAAATAAATGCCAGTAGGAGTAGATACCGGTAAACAATACAACTTAACAATTAACCAAATAATCAATGTAAAGAAACCATACCACATAACACCATGATTTGTACGTGGAAAACCTAGAAAGGGAAAATCCACTATGGGAAAACTACCCACAGTCAGATGATACTTCTGCGGAAAGTATGTGTTACAATGAGGGGCCTGCACTTGCAGGAAGGCACACTGCCTAGAGCGCACTGCTCATTACAAAAGAGTCTCACTGACTACAAAAAGGCTACAACCTTCTCAATATAAATGGACAACAATCCAATAGAGTGAACTACTATAAATAACATCTACCATGCCTAATTACAGTCCCGATTAAGCTCTATGCTGGAGGACTAAATCCTCTTCTGAATCCAATCTAATCATAGGTGATCGATCAACTCCTTAGCCTGAGTGATATTACAATATTCACAAATTAAATTCCTTGACCATGACCTTTCCAATAACCATGATACTTTACAAAGAGTTTCTACCTCTTATTTATAAAAACCCTAAGGCCTAAACCAATTAGGTCGGCCACCTAAAGATATTACAATAAGATTACATAATTCCTTTTTACAATGATATGCCATGTTGGCTTAAGATCAAAACAATAATAGCAAATCTATAAACCATATTGAATCATCAAGGTAACATGTAGAGTACACTCTAGCATGATACCGATCCATAACCTAGATAGGTATCAGACCTATCTTGGGTCCACCACACCAAAGCAACATCTTCAAGCAATTGAAACACGATCAACGAACATCTTCAGTAGCCTAGTATCCATCAAGAAGTTTCACCAACACCACTTATGCATCCTGTCATAATTCCTCAATGAAATCTCTGTTGGTAAAGCCTTAAACCAATGTCGGTAAGGGTTTACCAGTGTGTATGATAATATCCAATTACCAAGCCAATACCAACTAACCACAACATGCTCGTGGAGACTATAACACATGAAATCCAATATACTTCACTGATCCAAACATGCCGAAAGTGCCAATCAGATAATCTCTTTTGCCGGTAACACAAGACCTTCTACCGGTAAACAAAACTTGCCTGTTGTTAACCATCCAAATTAGCCAATGTAAACCTGTCTGTCATTAATAGCTAGTGTTGACATCAATGCCACACATAATCAATTCATCCATAATGCCAACATACACATCAATATACACTTATTTTGTACTCTCACTCATACATTTTCACTCCTTTATATGCAAGATTAATCATCAACACCCTTAACTTTATTACATATATCTAGTCGCGCAGGCCTAAAATATCAAATACAGTCCTCTCCAAGAGATAGAGAGGACCCAAAAATATTACAATACAATATTTCCAAATGATTATAATGGATCACACACACTAGCACATCCTCCAAGGTTGGTATCAACTAAAATGTGTAGATGAACAATGAAGCATGCCAAGCAGTTAGCCCCAAAACATTCCCCAATGAATGAAACTCAATGCAGATCTACACATGTCCCAATGAGACTCATATTAACATGCAAACTCAGCCATCAAAGTATATATAGACCAAAAAAGTATGATCCAAGTAGAATACACAAAGACAGACAACCAAAGATCATAATAGCTAACACACTTAAAACTCATAACATCATAATTCTATTTTCCAATAAAGTTATCATTTACAAACCAAACTAAAACATTGCACATACCACATGAACAAACATTCAAAACTGTAACACTTGAATTCACATATCTTGAAGCTACCAAGAATACTTAAAACATGTAATAGCAGACAACCTTATTGATAGAAGCAACAATAATCAACTCTTCTAACTGAGCAGTAGAGGACCTACAAATCTAATAGTGTAATATACATAGAACATAGATATCATATTTTGAACCATAGCACATAATCTTCACATATCGAAGGAATGCAAGCCTTGGGACTTTAATTTGTTTTTACTACATATTGAAAATCCTATTATACCATCCTTATTAAAAATACATCAACATCTCCATTAAATTTTGGTAGGTTATAGATAAGTGTTGAGGGATTATAATGGTGGGTTTATTTCGACAGTGACGCTCCCTTTGTGAAGTTAGACTAATCACCTTGTCGAAGTTATTTTTGCCTACCATGGTTTGATCTTGGCCTCTCGATTAAATTAAAAAATGTGTGGCTTTAAGGGGATTCTAAGAATATAATTATATGTCTTAAGGGGTCCCAATGTCCTTCGTGGACTATCCAAAGTTGCATAAGGGAAGCCATCAAGATTATTGAGTCTTTTGATAAATGTATCATTCCCCATGCTTTTCTGGAGGCCAATTGTGTTGTTGATTATTTTACTAATGTAGGGGTCCTTAGAAATACAAAAAAATTATGGACTAAGGAGGATATATTGTCATCTAATGTTATGAATTTGATGGCATATGATAGGCTACATGCGCGTGTGGGAAGCATTGATTAATTGATATGGAAACCTCCTTGCATTATATTTTTTTTCCACGTTGCCTGACTCCCATGTTTTATGGGTGTTTTTCTTACTTGCTAGGACTTGGACTTTATTTTTGTCAATCTCTCATTACTAGTGTGAGGTGTAGAGATTCTATTATGGGGGCCGATAGGAACTGTCTAGAGCCAATTAACTATGAAGGGGTGAAGGATAATGCTAATATCTGGTAATTTGTGCAAAAAGGGGATGTTACTCCTTACCTAGAAAGGCTTCATAGGTATAAACATATATTGTCCAAACTTTTTGTTAAGGGTTGGAAGGAAACCTATGTCTCAGTGTATGGAAAGAAGGTTGACCTCATAGAAGATCTTATCTCTGAGAATACTAGCATGCCTATGGATGTAAAGAAGGTCTTTAGGCATAGAGAGGCCTTGTAGGAGGTAGTATGAAAATTCCTTAAAGGAAAAGAGGGGAAACACCTAGTTAAGAAGCCAAAGAGTAGCTTTGAAATGAGCTCCATCAAATCCCTTTGGGATACTATCCTTAAGGTACTAATGAATTATTTCTCCTTTGATGGTAACTTTACCAATGTTTTTGGCCATCATTTTGTGTTGGTTAATCATTTCAGATATAATTATAAGATCTCTTTTCCTTTTTATATTTTATATTCCTTGAATGAGGGTATCATAGATTTTAATAACCCTAAAAAATCTATCTTGCACGAAGGCCTTATTATGCTCATAATGGAGTATTTTAAAATTTCTACCCACCCCCTCTAAGAGTAAGCTTAATATTTCTAAGGATTTGACCCCTTCGAAGGATGAGGATTCAAAGTGTATTGTGTCAAAGGATGAGGGATAGGATACTGATGAGGATTTTGTGACTAGGGTTGGAAACAGAAGGGGGAAGCCAAATTCTAGTAGAATTATGAAGAGAGGAAATAAGATAAAGGCCTCCCCTATTTCCTCTGACTTTTAGGAACAAAGATATTATCATTTTTCTCATTCAGGTTATTCTAAGGATGGTTCTAAGGATAAAGGTGGTAGATCGTCATTTCCACCTCATTTGAACCCCAAATCTCCCCATTTAAACTTGGATAAGGAGACTCATGATGATGCATTTGGGCTCGCTAGGGATATAGTGGTGGACACCATTATGATGCACAAATGGCATTTCCATGAAATCAAAGAGATGAGCCTGAAGATTAGGTATACCTATTCAAGCTATGTTGGGTGAGGGTGTGGAGCATGGTGACTCGTGGGTGGATAAAGAAGGTAGAAATGTGGTTTCATCTCTTCAAAAGGTTGTGATTAAGTTTGAAATTAGATGTGGTCAAGTCTAGCCACAATGTGATTAAAGGGTCACCATGTAGTATGAGGATATTGGTTGAGAAATTGAAAGGATACAAGGAAACCTTCAATTCATCGATTTGAAGGACAAAGGCAATCGAGATGGTTCTGAAGAGGGAAAAGGTCCATGTACCCATACCAGAGGCCATCTCAAAAAGGTTGTTGATCAGTTGCTGGAGGACTTGCATGATATTAAGAAGCTTTCTCAAGAGGCTTCTAAGCGTGAGGTTGAGAGTGTTGAAGTATTAAAGAACCTAAAGTAGCTCCTTTCTTGTGTTTTTCTCTTGTCTTGGGGCCTAGTACCTTGTTGTTATCTGGTGTCTTTCCTCTCCCTTTTATTTAGCTATTGTTCTTGTTTTTTTCTTCCTGATGTCTTACTGAAGGTAGCTTTTTGTATAAAGGGTTTTAGGTCCCTTCAAAACCCGTTTGACCCTTTAATCAAAACCATACACTGGATAATTCAATAGTCCTAGAACACATAAATAGGCTTTCTTGCATATTGGAGCTTCTACTACACCATCCTTACTTCATCATCATAGTATAACACATAAGTACTCTTTCTTGCACATTGAACTTCCACTACACCATCCTTACTTCAATCGGTTGACATCGATGACAACATAAGACATGTTGACATCAATGACAACAGAATAGAATAACTCAAGTTTCCAACAACAACAAATCTCTTGATTGGTCTATTGTGCAACTAAAATTTAAGTAATCTAAATAGATAAATTATTTCACAAGATTATTTATTGATAATATTATTTAATTTGTAGGTTGTAATATCGACTAGTACATAATAAGTATCATTATTGGCATTGAGTTCCCTTGTGCTCTTTGGTTTCAAATTTACTAGATGTATTGGGATGATTCCAATCCTCTATTCCTAGATGGTCCTTCCTTGGACTATCTTGTTCCTATAGATGCTTATAAGAATTGACCATTTGATAATAATATAACTATGTACTTCATCACTAGAGGAAATACATGAATGTTGTGATGACATTGTGACTTATCCTTATACTAGTAATGCCCTAGAAAATCTAGATG
Organism: Cryptomeria japonica; assembly: GCF_030272615.1. NCBI lineage: Eukaryota > Viridiplantae > Streptophyta > Pinopsida > Cupressales > Cupressaceae > Cryptomeria > Cryptomeria japonica. The sequence goes on along the minus strand of NC_081406.1, from coordinate 179,876,898 downwards.
ATTCTTTAGCCTACCAGGTATAACTACTAACACAAAAATTATGAGATAGTTAATCATATTTATGTTTGATTTGGAATCTTGACACTGAGAATTCCCATATTCTAGAATTATGAAATTCATCATATGTTCACTCATAGGTATCTTGTGTGTACATAGCACCCAAGGATGAGGAGTGTAGTTAGATGACCTATATTGTAATATAACATACTCCTACTTCTCTATAATTCGGCGTTGCTTCAAATTGGGCATTTAGTAACTGAACGCAACAAGATCATCATCTTTCAAATTTAACTACTTGGGATGAATACTTGTTAAATATTTTAGGATACTGCTGAGGACATATTCTTTTTTATGGTAGCTCCTCTAGAGTTATATGATCTTCATTGGATGTCATGAGGGCACATTGAAACTCTCTTTTTTTCTTCTTTGTTTATCTAGTTCTCATAGTTTGGGATTAATTCAGACATCCTTAAGTAGCATCATAGGACTCATCATCATCTTCATATCTTGTTCTACTTCCATTTCCACATGGTTCTACACTGTATAATTTTTTAGGAGTCACTTGATAAAAAGACACAGGTATCATAGATCTTTTATTATCTTCCTTCACATTCCTTTTAAGACTGGGAAGACATTCTACACACAACATTGGCTTTTTTTTCCCTAAGGGGAGAGATTTCTTTTTAATAATTTTTCATTATATTCAACACTTGTAATTGAGAATATATCATCCATCCAAGAGAATCTACATTAAGGTTGCATTATCTCTCTTCTTCTCTCTTATTGGGGACCTTTTTCACCATATGGAGTTTTATCCTTACCATATTTTATCTAGTATATCTTCTTTTTTTTTCTCTTTTGAGGAGTTATTTCCCTCTGGTTTTTGTCATTTTCTCTATTTGTGAGAGATTCATTTACATATAGGTGTTCGATCAAAGCTTATAGATAAGGCCTACCATTACATGTTTTCTAATTTTAGTTGCACTTAAGAGGATGCATTAGATATGAATGAGATATTACCTAACTAGTTTCACTTGTAAATTATTTCACACCTTATTACTTAAGTTTACTTAGAGTATCCTTGTGAATTTATATTTTATGTCTAAAGACATACTATTCAAATGCATGCTATAATATTATGTTGTCTTACATCTCAACTTTGTTTATATATACAAATATTTTTTATTGTAATGAATAAGATAACCAAATTGTATATATAAATCCATTGATAGAATAGAATTATTCTTTCATGTTGGATCTTTGTTGCACTTTCATGGAAACTCCTTAATCTTAATGGTTATCTCCATAGACAAATATTGCATAATATAGAGCACTTCATACCCTCTTGAACTCATATATCAAGAAAGGAAGAAAAATCAATATGAATTTGATGAAATGAGAAACAAAACTCATGAGTACATGTTGACATATACAAGACATATCAACAATCATAAATGTATCCTCAGTCTCTAAAATCAACCTTATATAAAGTAAATAGAAATTTATGATCTCAAGATAACTATCTAAATGATATTTTAATCTTATAAAATACATTAAATTTTAAATTTGAATACCTACCTTAATCCTCATATGTGTTATTGATTATTCTTTTACTTATATATATTTAATTATTCTAAATTATCAATGTGCCAATCCAACTAACACTCATTATTAATCTACTTTATTGGATTAGTCTATATTCCACTCAAGGATAAATCTAAGGAAAATAAAAATGTGAAAAACTCTAAACATTGTGGACCCTTAAACATAGTGCAAGTGAAATCAGTCTACCCATGTGGGATGCACTTGATCATCCTCAATCATATGCATGGGGCCTAAAAGAAGCAAGAAGACAAAGAATCTTCACTTTTTGATGCTCATCTTATACTTTTTGTTTGCATTACATTGGATCACATTTTTATGAGCGGTGGTCGGTACACATGCATTATTGAACATGAATCTTTCCACCGACAATCGCGCTGCACATTTGGATCCATGCTAAGACTTAAGACCTGCTTCTGCTGCAACAAATCTGAAGCTTCCCATAGCCTTAAAAATTCCTTCAACCCCACCTCGAATAGGAATTTTCTTTCACCGTTAAATGTAATTCATTAATAGCTCTGTAGAGCCTTACCATTAATCTCTTTTTTCCTTCGTTCTAGAAGATTTCGCTCTTCACCATAATAGCTAGAAGGCTGAATCTTTCCCTAATACTGGAGCCAATTAGCTTTAGAAATGTTGGAAGCGAATGATCTTTAGGTTAGGTTATTTGGTTTGGGGGATCATCTTAGGAAATTCAAATTGTGTTTTTTTTATTTGTCTGTCGTGTAGATGAAGATCTGTTGCATATTGTTCGATTGATAGTTCAGGTTGTGTATTTAACTATTGATTTGTTTGTAATGTGGATGAAGATCCATTACATATTGTTTGAAAAGTAGTTCAAGTTGTGTAATGTTTCAGAAGTTATAAGAGACTCGCCCTATAAAGATTTCAGATCACTGGACTAAACTCTCTAGTTTTCCAAAAGGAAAATGTTGGAAGGGAGGGGAGTTATAGAAAGTACAGACATGGCGGAGGAGCTGCAAAGACATGCAATGCTCTGTGCATCCGAAGCTCTTGATTTGTTTGACGTTTCCCAGTGCCAAAACATTGCATGCCATATCAAGAAGGTTGGTTTGGGTTAGATTTCTATTTAATATGAGAGTAGAAATAGAGGGAATTCGGACAAGTGAATTTTGGGATTCATATCATTCTGAGTTATTTAGTTCTGGTTGTTTTTTTGCAGGAGTTTGATAAGTTCTATGGCGGGGGATGGCAGTGCATTGTGGGGATGAACTTTGGCTGTTATTTCACTCATGGCAAAGGAAGTTTCATCTATTTCTGTTTGGGGACGCTCAAGTTCTTGATATTCAAGGGAGCATAATCATCTCGATGTATATCATGTTTCCTTCCATTTGTTCATGCATATTATCTTTCCTCCATGTATGAGCTTCTGTAAATATTTTATAAGATTTTATTTTCTTTAAGAAGCATTGTGAAGCTGTGGCTTTCCTCAGCTAGAGTAATAAAGAAAGGGGACTTTACCATAGTGCATGACCTGGTCTTCCTTTCTATTACTATTTGTCGTCCTGCTAGGCCCGCCTTCGAGTTTAAGACGATTTCAGTATTCTAATTTGTTCAAATAATTGTCAAATGATCAGTGTATAGAATGATATGGTCATCTTAAAAGTTGGGTAATTTTTTAAATTTATATTTAAAATTTAAATTCAAATTAAGTATATGTGTTCTTTCTTCTCATTAGGATATGGTTGCTCACTTGAAATGAAATGTGTTTAATTTGCATGTCAAGGTATAACTAAAAGTAAAAGAGAAACTCTATTTCAATGGAACACTATATTAGAACTATTAAGAAGAGTTGTGGGAGAGTTTTTTTATCCATTGAATTATGATAAGAGCATAATATTTAATGAGATTTTTTCTTATAAAAGGCGTTTGCATTTTGTGAGTAACAAAATGTCAAAGTGTTTTAGGGTTCATAATTTTTTTAATTCATCTTGTTTCTTCTACATATTTTGGGGCTCACAAGAATCTGTATGCATTTTGTATGATAGAGAGGAAGAGGGAGAGTAGACAAGATAAAGAGGGGGAGGATGGAGATGTAGTTAGAGACATAGTAACGACACAAAGGAGTGAGAAAGATATAGTTATAAATAGGTAAGAAAAATATTTGAGGCAATTATGGAGGAAGGGAGAGGAAGAGTTGCAAATAGAGGGAGATAGATAGAGAGAGATAGGTGAAAAAAGATAAGTAGAGAGGGAAGGAGGGAGGGGTAAATGTGAAGAGAAAATAAGAAAAATAGTAGAAAGATTAAGGAGGAAGGGAGAGGTAGAATTAGAGAGAGAAGTGAGAAAAAGTGTATAGGAGGTAGAAAATGGAAGCTAGGGAGAGGTGAGGAAAAGAGTAGAGAGTGAAGAAGGGAGGGAGGGGGAGTTAGAGAGAGTTAGGGGAGGGATGGAGGGAGAGGGAGAGTTAAATTTTAAGATTGAGGTAGAAAGAGTTAGAGAGGGAGATAAAGAGAGAGGTAGGCAAAGATGGGGTGCATAAGAGTGATAAATAGAGAGAGAAATTGAGAGGGTGGGTCTAAGGGAGGGAGAGGTAGAGAGGTGAGAAAATAAGTAACAAAGGAGGGAAGGAGAGGTAGGGGGTGAGAGATAGAGAGTGGTTATATGTAGAAGAGAGAGAGAGAGAGAGAGAGAGAGAGAGAGAGAGAGAGAGAGAGAGAGAGAGAGAGAGAGAGAGAGAGAGAGATGTGTAGAGGTAGAGAGAGGAAAGAAAAAGAGTAGAGGTAAGGATGGAAGGAGGGGGCTAGATGGATATGTAGAGAGAGAGAAAGATATATTGAGAGAGTTAGTGAGGTATAGAGAGGGGGTTTGAGGGAGAGAGAGAGGTATGGAGGGAGGAAGTGGTAGGGAGAGAGAAGCTATGTAGGAGTGAGAGAGAGAGAGAGGTGGGTTAGATAGAGGAAGGTAGAGGTAGATAGGTGATAAGAAGAGTAGAGAGGTAAGGAGGGAGGGAGGGTTCTGATAAATAGAGTAGAGAGGGAAGGAAGGAGGGAAAGAGAGGTAGGGAATGAGGTACAAACATATAAAGAATGATGAGAAAACTACTAGAGAGAGAGGTAATAATGCATAGAGAGGGAGGGATGTTCTAGTAGAGAAAGATAGAGAGAGATGAGAAAAAAAATTAGAGGAAAGGATGAAGGGAGGAACGAAAGGTAAAGAGGTGTTGAAAGAGAGTGCATTGGGGGGAGCAAGGGAGAGGTAGATAGAGTAGTTAGAGAAAAATGGAGTGATAGAGATATATGGGTAGAGAGAGGCAAGAAAAAATTAGATATATGGAAGGATGGATGGTGAGGTAGAGGCGGAGATAAAGAGAGATAGGAGATAGGGAAGCAAAGAGATAGAGAAAGGTGAGAGGAATAGGTAGAGAGAACACGTGTTGGAGAGAGGGAGCTAGAGGTAGGAAAGAAGGTAGAGGTCAAGGAGAGATATAGAGAGAGAGGTGAGAAAAATAATTGAGAATGTGTGTTGGAGGAAGAGAGAGAGAGGTAGGGAAATAAGTAGAGGTGAAGGGGAGATAAATAAAGATAGAGTTAGAGTTAGAGATGGAAATATGAAGGTATAGAGAGATGAGAAAAAAAGTAGAGGGTAGGAGAGAGAAAGTTGGTGGAGGGATTGATGGAGAGGGAGAGAGATATTGGAAAATATACAAATGTAAAGAGAGAGAGATTAATAAAGTGGGTATGGAGGAAGATGTATGTAGAGAGAGAGATAGAGGTTAGTAAGTTTGGAGACAATTAGAGAGGTAGAGAGGAAAAGAGTATTAGAGAGTGTTAGATAGGGGTTGAGATAGAAAGAGGTGAGAAACATAATAGAGAGGGAAGGAGATATATACATAGGGATAGAGAGAGGTGATAAAAAGGGTAGAGAGGGAAAGAGGAATAGAGAGAGAGAGATCATCAAAGGAGAAGTAGAGAGAAGGAGAGAACAAAATATAGGTAGAGAGAGGGTATATTGGAGGAAGGAAGAAAGAGAGATAGAGAAAGAGGTGAGGGAGGGACAGGTAGGGAGTGAGAGATAGAAATAGAGAGATGAAAAAATGAGTAAAGAGGAGAGAGAGAGAGAGAGAGAGAGAGAGAGAGAGAGAGAGAGAGAGAGGATGCATTGGAGGGAGGGAGAGAGAGTTAGAGAGCTAGTAATGAGTGAAAGATGGTGAGAGAGATATATAAGTAGGAAGAGGTAAGATAAATATTTGAGAGGGGAGGGTGGGAGAGGAGGGAGAGGGAGGGAGAGGTAGGGAGGTGGAGAGAGGGTTCATTGGAGGGAGGGATTCGTAGACACAAAGGTAGTTATAAAGAGTAGTGAGAGATATATATGTAAAGAGAGGCAATAAAAAGAGTAGAGAGGGAAGGATGGAGAAATAAGTAGTGTTAGAGGTAGAAAATTTTGGAGGGAGAGGGATAGATAGAAAAAAAGATAATAGATTTGGGGGGCGAGATGGAGGGAGAGGGAGAGATGGATATATATATATATATATATATATATATACAGAGAGAGAGAGAGAGAGAGAGAGAGAGAGAGAGAGAGAGAGAGAGATTTGGAAAGGTAGAGAGTGTGTTAGAGAGGTAGGAAAGGAGGAAGGGTGAGATAGGTAGAGAGGGAGAGGGAGAGGGAGAGCTAGGTAGAGAAATATGAAAGAAAATAATTGGAAAAGTCAAGATGGAGAGAGAGAGATAAAGAGTAAAAGAGAGTCAGCGAGGGAAAAGATAGGTAGAGGTGAGAAAATGAGTAGAGATAGAAGGAGGAAGATAGGAATAGAGGGATAGAGAGAGGTGATAAAATTGGTAGAGAGGGAAGGAAGAAAGGAGGGAGGGCTAGGGAATGAGAGATAGAGTGAGGCGAGAAAAAGAGTAGAGAGGAGAGAGAGAGAAGAGAGAGAGAGAGAGAGAGAGAGAGAGAGAGAGAGAGAGAGAGAGAGAGAGAGAGAGAGAGAGAGAGAGAGAGAGAGAGAGGTACACAAGTAGAGATATGAAGAGAGAGAGTTGAACATTGTGTTGTCATTGATTACAAAAGAGTCAACATATTAGTGAAAATTAAATATAATCATACTTGACTTCATGTGTCTAGTAGCAATAGTAATTTAAATAGATTCTATCATAACACAACTAAGAATTTGAGTTTCAAAAGGACTGTGGCATGCTATGGTTGATAGGTATCTTAATGTTATCATTATGATATATTTGGAATTCATCTTGAGTGTTTATCAATTGTTATATTGAATGGAAGTATGTGTCATATATTTTTAAGGTTTATTGTTGAGAAATAGTATGTGCACCCAGTTGCACTACCACAATGTTTAGTTTTGCACTGTGTTGTAGTTGTGAGTTATGGCTTGTGGTTTGGAAGATAAGTAATGCTACGTATGAAGTATCAAATTCTAGAGTTTCAAAGGCTAAACTTTATAAAAAAAGAGAGTTAGATGTAATGAAGTATTAACCATGCCCACATTGATCAACTATGTGGATTGATGCTAGAGGATTGTATCAAGTGCCAACTAGAGTAAGCATGTGAAGTTATTTGGGACTAATAGTATCTATATTGGGTAACACATAGTATGTACCTTCTTTTAAAGTAATGTATAGGCTTTTAGATCTGGCCTATATTACATGTTTTATTTAAGGCTTATTCACATGGATGACTTGTAGACACATTAATCTTATTTAGGCTAACATATGAATGTAATTATTATTCACACACACACACACACACACACACACACACACACACACACACACACAGATATATATTTATATTTCCTAGTATATATGTTAATATGAATATCTAGAAATTATGTGAAAGTATGTAGGTCATGTTATGTGAATAACATCTCAATCGTTGTTAACGTTTCATATAAATATCATATTCATTGTGTATGGAAGTTTTGAAGAAGATTAGATTAGAAAGAATTTTTGTTGAAGGTTTATATTTAATATCTCATATATTTTATTTAAAAATTTCTCATATGTTGAGTTGGTGCTCAGATTTTGGAGTAGCATATTTGTGTCTCTTGTAGATTGGTACCTACAAACATAATTGGGGATTGGTGTCTCTAATAGGTTGGTACCTACATCAAATTATGAATTCCTCATTATATTCCTATTTTCTTGTAAGTCTCGATTTGAAAAATAGATATATGTAGCTATTATCACCAATGTTTTTCTCTTCCATGTTTCCAAATAAATATGTTATTTTGTGTGGATGTGTGTTTATGTTTCATCAATAAAAAAAGAATAAATATTTCTATAATGGTTTGGATTTGTAGATGAGGAAAATGGGAATCAATACAGAAAACAAAACAACACATCCAATCTATCTAAGCTAATCATAGAAACTCAAATTGCATGCTAACATTCCTAGTCGTACCAACAAAGTATAAAATAAACACAAACCATTCATTATTTCTTCAGGTAGACCTCACTGCTCTTCCTTTTAGTTCTAATGTGGATATGTCGCTCTTGAGAAGACAAGTGTAGGAAACGATGAAAGTGAAGGGACTTGATATGCGATTCTTAATTAGAATGTGTGATTAAAGATGACTGATTGGATAAATTAGACAAAATGACACATGCTAGAAAAAATGTGATGGAATAAGGATGCATAAAAAGTTAGATTGCTAAATAAACTGACAAAATAAAATTGCTTGAAAGTTAGATTATTAGACAATTGGATAGAATGAAATTACATGAAAGTTAGTTGATTTGATTGAAGGGAAGGGCTCAATTTATAGAAAATCAAAGACTCAACGAATGGGAAAGATCAAAAAGTTTTTTGATCGGGTAGACGAACAAGATTGAACACATGACAGAGCTGTCATTCGAGGAAGGATGAAGGAGAAGAAGGAAAAAGTGACAAAAAAGAAAAACTAGGCAAACACTAGATTATATACGTAACATTCCAAAAGCATACATTATCTTCATTTGTGAAGATAATTAGGAAAATTTAATAAATAAATATATTTATTTAGTTTGAAGACATAATTAGATAATCTAATAACTAAAATAGATTATTCAACTATAGGTTAAAATAAATGAACCTTTAATTAATCAATTAAGATTATTTAACTAAAGGGAATAATTCATAATTAACCAAATGATGTAATATTATTTAATTAATTTTAAAGGGAAAGAGGTTTGATGACAAATTAGGGCAGAATAATTAGCTAAAATGGGTTTAATTAATTAATGAATTAATTAAACCTAATTGGGCAAAATGGTCAAACTGATATTCAAAGACCTAAAAGGGGTCAAATTTAGTCAATTTGGGTCAAAAAAAGTGTAATTAGAAAGAATGGGAAAGGCTGAAAAGGAAAAGAGGTGATTCAAGTGAAAAAATGCAAAATAGGGTAAATCGGGTAAAACCGAGCAATATCGAGTAAACCAAGTCAAAGCGGGTCATCGGATGGAGAAGGGACAAATGCGACACCGTGTGACTAGAAAAGAGGTCAAAATGCAACTTTCACATATGACTAGGCATGAAAGGGGATCCAACAATATCGAAAACGAAAGGAAGTGGTGAAACCCTAAAAAGTATACCTAAAACTGAGATGGAGAAAATGGTCAAAGTGGAAATTACCAAAGTGAGAGGAGAAAAATCCAATATAAGGGAGCTAAATCAGGGGTCAAAGTACAAATTTTTCACTAGGAGTGGGAAGAGAGGGGAAGAGTATATAAATAGGTGTGAAAAAGGTTGAACAAGAGGGTAGAATTAGGGGCAAAAAACCCTAATCGAGATGCAATTTGGCAAAATGTCACTGCAAGAGAGACAAGGGAAAGGTCTGATGCAAAACAGGTGAGGTTAAGGGAAAAATTCAATCATAAACCTGAAATGAGTAGACAAGGAAATAATCTAATCATGGAATGGATGGGATAGAATCACGCAAAAATAAGAAAGTTTGTATGCATAATAAGGTTAAAAGATGAGAACAAAGGTGGAGAAGATTTAAGTGTCTACATGATTCATACTTTAAAAATTTAGTAATGATAATTAATGTTCAATCAAGTTGAAATTTACATATATTGATTCACCCCCTCTTAGTATATAGATGTTCTTAATAATTGGTATTAGAGAACATTTCCTTGGATGAAGCCTTAAATCCAAGATGGCACACTCAATTTCTCAAGAAGGCCTTTATTCAAACAAAGCACCACTCTTTAATGCATCTAATTATACTTTTAAGAGTGCAATAATGGATGCATATTTGATGGCCCTAGTTTTTTATATTTGGCAATCAATTATGGATGGGTATGAATTCCCCAAGAATCCCCCAGGATATAAAACCAAGAAGAAGGATTGCAAGAAAAGATATTTTATGTGGTTTATCTAATTCTAATTTTGCAAAGATAATGTATTGTAGGACTATGAAAGAAGTTGGACTAAATTGAACAATATCTATGACGGAGATGACAAGGTCGAATAATCAAAGCTTCAAACCTACCAAGATTAATTAGAGATTATGAAAATGAAGGAAGAGGAGAATATTGCTATAGTATCACCTTAGTTTGTTGAAATTTTTAATGCCTTTAGAGGACTTGGTGAATAATTAAAATTTTTAGTGACTATGAAAGAGGTACCCATATCTCTTCCCCTAAGGTTTGATCCTAAGGTTTCTATAGTAAAAGAAGCTAAATATTTGAATACACTAACCATGAATATGTTATACATAATTTTGAATTCTTATGAGATAATGATAAATAATGACAAGTTTGTAAGAAAATAGGCAACATTCAGGGTGTCCAAAAATTAACATGATCCAAATTCTGATGATGAATCAAATCTAGAAGAAGCAAACTTTGTCAGAAATATATAGAGATGTTCCAAAAGTAAAAAGGCAAGTTACCTTTCAAATGTTTTATTTGTGGTGAAGTAGGAAATTTCATGCCTAAGTGTCCATATATATATTCTAACAATGAAGATTGAAAGAATAAGAATAAGTCCTTTCTAAAAAGGAAGAACTATTACAAAATTCAAAAAACATTTTTCACCAATGAAGAAAAGAAAATTATTCATCTGATGATGATGATCAATTCACTTCTAAAAATGATGGTATAAAACGGTTTATTCATGTATATGGAGACTATGAGAATGATGTAAGAGGAAAGAAGTACAAAAATGAAGATGATTAGGTAGATCTTTTAAAATAACTATATTGCATTGACAAATAAATCAAGAGACTAAAGAAGAGGATTGTTGAAGAATTAATGTTCTTGATTCCTCATTAAGTTTATAATAGTGTTGATTATTTTATTTTCAGTTTGTTGTTTTAAATCAATGATACTAAGTTGATTTACGTCACAATTCTTAAAGGTGACTCTATCCTACAACAAAATAAGAAATAATATTCTATATTATAAACCAACATTTACGGCTATAAATCTTTTAGTCTTGGAACTAATAATCAATATAAAATTTAAATATCTTTCAATTTATATGCTGTAAACATAAAAAGTATATGGAAATAAAATTGATCAAATCCTTAAACTAAATAATTTAATCAATCCACATCCTCACTTAGATAATCAATATTTAAGGTCTAGAGTGATTTTGGAGTTATCAATCATTCGTAGAGACCTAGTAGAATTGATATTTTCTCCTCCTTAAATTGTGAGGATTTTCACCATTGTTGAAATGAAAGGGCAAAACATTTGGCTAAATATAGAATAAATAAAGTTCATTGTAACTATGTAATATGCTAGTTATAAGAGGCTTAATGTGTATGTGCAATATTGAGAGAAAAAGGTGGATGAAAAAGCTCTGGAGGTACAATAAAATATAATATATTTAGATGTTATAATGCAAATATGTTAATTCTAGATCACATTGTGAATTTTCTTGCATTATAACAAAAACACATTATGTGGACCTAAAACAAAAAATATACAATAATCGAGAGTTATTTCTTTTCATTTTATTTTCTTCATTGCCATCAAAACATGAGTGGGGGAAAATTTTACTATATTTTTAAGTTAAATACAAGATTTGTCCCCCTCAACAAAGCCCTAACAAGGTAAAGGTAGTTTATATCAAACTTTTAAAATTTATTTAGGATTAAGTAGTGTTTTCTTGAATTGATTTTATTTGTTGATTTTTACTTTAAATCAATCCAAAGCTTTCTCCTTCCCATCGTAAACCTCCTCATGGTTAAATAAATGAAGAAAATGAGGTAGAAGACCATTATCTACAAAACCCACTAACTCCTACAATTCCCTTGCATCCTCTTGAAACACAAAAGAATATTATATGAGAAATTGAAAACAACAAAACTGTAATTTAAGTGTTGATAGAAATGTTTGAAAAAACCTAATGCAACTATCATGTGTCTCTAAGATCTTTAGTATACTTGGAATCTTTAATTTATCAAATTGGTTTTGTTAGAGGAAAAATAGACACACGGTCAGTCCAAAAAAAGAATTATTTAGTTTTATACCACAATGAAGATGAAAAATACATAGTTTTAAAATATATCTAACCAATTTAATGTCATGTCCTTTCACATCTTTAACGAAATCAAAACTCACATTAACTCAATCTCAACTAACTCTCCTCAACTTTAAAAGGAAGGTCTAAATGAAATGAATAAAACTCTAGAAGGAACAACATTTATACATATGCAAGGAAAAGAAAATATGAGAAAAGTACAATATCACATTCACACCTACAAGAGAATACATTCAAAAGGATATTGAAAAAAAATTGTGCAAGTGGAATTAAGGAATAAGGCATCCTATGTAACATTGACATTTGATATCAAAGAGAATGGTCAAAAATACAAAATCACATGGGTATATAGTATGGCCTTGAGATGAATTCAAATTATGGGCAAGTGATTGTTAACATCTCACATCAAAATTATATATAGTTGAAATTCTATCATTTCTATAATTTATTAGAATTAATTATATTATGTCTAAATTATGGATTTGCTATCACAATCTATATTAGTATGAATGTACTTTAAAGGCATGTTGGAACTAAAATATACTTCATAAAATTTGAAAGTTTCCATCATGAAAAGGCAACTGACTTGAGGTAGAAAAGCCCACTAACCTCAAGTAGTATTTTAGTTTGAACATTAGCGCATTCAATATTCTCACGTATAATTTATTGTAGAAAGACAATTATAATAAAAAATTACTTCCAAAAATGCCTAAAATTACTCAAACAATTGTTGTATTTGGTGGTGTACATATACTCCAGGATCCTAAGAATGATTATACACATTCAAGTTGTTCAATTTTTTTATCTTCTTTATCAAACATTAACTCAATCAATATTTTGGAGGAAGTGGACTTCATTAATTTCCACTTTTTGGTAGGAATTGTGTAAAATTGATTCATGACACAAAAGATATATTGCACAAAATAAAGGATACTTGTGGCCCAAGATGCCCTAATATCATACATATGCATAAATAAAATGTATCCATATGGTAAGTAAAAATTCCTATCAATATTGCTTATGGAAAGAGCAATTTTGCACTATATCTCCAAGAAACCTCAAGTACAATATCATTCTCAATACATATCATTTAAATGATAATCACCTTCTTTGTGTAGACCCCATATTACGTACGAATTTGAGGATAGACTCGATGAAGGTCTACTTATCACCTAATATAATTAAATTGTACAACTTATTGATATGTCACAATATAATTATTAATCAGTATTTGTTTTTGATAAAGATAAATAGGTTTTACAGGGACCTGAAACCCAGAGTATTACAAATCAAGAATAGCAGCCAACTAGACAGTAAAATTAAGCAAAACAAGGGACAAACCCCACATAGACCGAAAGCCAAAAAACCAAAACAACTGAACCAAAAAATAGGGCAAATCACTCAACTAAGAGAGTGCATCAATTCAGTATTTTTCTGAATAATCCTCTTATTAATTTTCTCCAAATCCTCCATGATGAATCTGGAGGTTCCCGTGTCCTGGCTCCGGCTCCTGGTTCTAGTGCAAGGACCCAAGGTAGTCTTCCCAATAGCAACACTCTATCCATCCTTTGAGGCATTCTTTTTCTGCTTTTCCCCCAAGGGAGGGTCACTAGCGATGGTCCTTGTTCTGTAATCAGTCATTATGGAATTATTTTTTTCCAAACCATCAACACTATTGTTCATTATCTGCCTACTAATTTCTACAAGATTGTTCAGGTTTTCCTTGGTTTCACTCACATCCTCTTCCAGCTTCTCAATTTTGTTCTCATGGTCAATCTTCATAGTTTCAACATCCTGAGAAAATTTGTAGATCATACTCATGATCTTCTCAGTTTTACTGGGCCTAGGAGATTCCATGAAACTCTCAACAATTCCTTTAATCCCATCTTTCACGTATCAAATTTCCTTATCCACCCACTTCTAGCAGTTCTCCTTAATCAATATTTGCTAAGAATCGTTTCACATTAGATATATTTGATTCATGAAATTTATAAGATACATTAATAGAAATAATTGAGTAATAACATGAATAATGATAAAAATTTAATCTACCCAATAGACTTATCAATGTTACACCTACTTACAAAATTTACATATCCATATCAATTCTCATTTACTTCTATCTTATTGTACAAAATAAAAAATATAATTAATAGATAAGACACATTTCACATTACATATGAATCATTATCTATTGTCTTTTCCTTACCTAAAGGATGAGCTTCAAGTATGTTATTGGAAAGAAGTATCTAGTGCAATTTAAGTACGAAACAAAACTAGAAGTAATGGGCACTCGTTGGCAAGATTAAGAAATATTTGATTAAACAAAGAAATGTGCATTAGCACTGAGAACGTAAAATGGATGAGACTAAATCCGTGAGGAGTATGAAAAATGTGCATAGGACAAACATGAAGTGAAACTGCATGAATCATGAATAAGAAGAACAAATAAAACATGATAAGAAAATAGTGATTCAATCCAATTAAATCTGTGCAGTAGTTGCAAAGGGTTTGCATTCCTATAGTTTGCTATAACTAAAGGTAGGAAATTCTATTCAAAGTTTGTTTGAGGTTTGTAAGCAACCATAAACAATGCAATCAAAAACACATGCAAAAATAGTTAGATACAAGTGGAAAATAGATAGACAAGTGGTGTTCAAAAATTAATATTTGAGTGGAGCACCATTGCAAGGAGAAGCAAAAATTGAACAAGATTTAAAAATTGTTATTTTTCTTCCATGTACTTCCATGTGATTTGTTTTTTACTAAGAAAAAACCTTTTATTAACAATTGAAGAAATCATAGCTGTAATTTATCGCCCTACTTTTTCTTTGTGCCATCCCTATCTCCCGACCTTCTCTACGGCTGATGGCTCCTATGGCTACGGAGCTTCACCAGATAAAGGCATTTTTGATGCTTCAGAGTTGAAGCTCAAGTTTGATGGGATTGATAGCAGAACCAAATAAAACTTCATGGATGCTTTATATGGTGGTGCTAGGGTTTTTTCTTTAGATTTGGGGCAGTCACCTCGTCCTCCTCCTCCTCTACAACTAGTGATTCAACTCTGTCGGGATTTGTACTTCCTCTTCGATGAAATTCTGCTATCCCTGAAGTGCATATGGATGGACTAAATATGATAGGAAGATATTCCTACAAAGGTATGCAAGTATCTATAGATCATCGAGGTTGTGGCCCAGTTTAAGTGGCCTTCATTCATGGATAATGGCAAATTAGAAATTTGTGGGGGAGGAAATCTATATTTTTCCTTGCACTAGGGGATATTTTATTTTGGAATTTGAATCCTTCTAGATAAGAGGTGGGTGTTGAAGAATGGTCCTCTGACTTTCCATGGTGATTTTTAATGCATGAAATTCTAGCTCCCTTCATTTGACCCTTGAATTAAGACCTTCTCTTTGCCTTCTTTTCCATTTTAGTTATGTGTAATTGATTGTTTGTACGCTATTGGTGATTTAGACAAATATCATTGTAGCTAAGAGGAAACTGTTAAGTATCAAAACTCCACATTTTCATGAATATGTGTCGTAATGGACCTATCTAACCCTTGAATTAAGACCTTTACCTTCTTTTGGATGTGGCTTATCTTCCATTTTAGTTATGTGAAATTGATTGTTTGTACACTATTAGTGATTGCTTAGACAAATATCATTGTAGCTAAGAGGAAACTGTTAAGTATTATAACTCCACATTTGCATGAATATGTGTGGAAATGAACCTATCTAAGGTTCTCCTTGCAAAGGCTTCATTGATGGTGGGAGATCGATGTTAAAAGTAGCCTACATACTATGAGAAAATTCCTTTTAGGTGCATAAATTTCTACTCTACAGATCACTTCCCCAATGTTAGAAATTAGGGAAGGTAGCTCCAAGTGGTAAGCCCTCTTGGTGGGTGGGGGTTGAGTCCCAATATTATGTCATTTCCCCCAAATTACAGAATGTAGGTGATGATAGTCAAGCTTCTTCAAATGGCAGTCCGTTGCCTTAATCACCTCCTTTACTATCTAGCAATCTAGTCTCCTCTACAGGAAAACTTAGATAGCTTTTACTAAATTAGATGATGCCACTCCAATCTCAAAATCTAAAAACTTTGTGATTATTTCCTTTGATATTGTTTCTACCAAATGCCCAAGCAAGAATAGCATTCAAGATATCTATTTTGTGATAAAATTAATTATAAGATTATTTAAAATTTTAGATCTATTAATAACTTTTAAAAGGAACAATTTGATTTATTACATACATTTTAAAATATAATTTAACAAATTATATTATTACACAATAAATTAATTTTTAAAAGAAGATTAAATAATTTTAATAATAGTTTAAATTTTTTATTATAATATCTATTTAGTACAAGTGGTAGAATTATATAATAAAAGTATATTAAAAAAATTAGATTATTATGTTATAGAATTTTCTTTTAATAGAATTGTGATTAAAGTATAGATTATTTAAAAATATCTCTTTTTTAAATTAGAAATTCAAATAAAACTTTATCTTTAACAATTTTAATATAACTTACTTTTATTTTTAATATTTTATTTAGAAGTATAGTAATTTATCAACCCTCAAATTTATAATATTTTTCATTTGTTAATTTTATTAAGTTCAATTAATCTTAATATTATTTTTAATATATTATTTACATTTTTAGGTACATATTTTATTAATAGTTTAATTTTTAAAAATTCAAAAATTAGAATCACTTTCTTATTAAATTAGTTTTATTGATTTTTCTAGATCATTATTTTTATTAATATTTGTATTTTGAGATATTTTTACTTTATATTTATTTTTAACTTAGATTTAACATTCAAATCTATTTTTATTATTCATGTTTTTATAGGAAATTACAAATATCAATTAAAACTCTCTCTCTCTCTCTCTCTCTCTCTCTCTCTCTCTCTCTCTCTCTCTCTCTCTCTCTCTCTCTCTCTCTCTCTCTCTCTCTCTCAAGCTATCTACATTTGTACATATTTTTTTGATCCATATCTCCCTCTATCTCTACCCTTATATCTTTATGTTCCTCTACTTCTCATTGTCTATCACTTCATATCTCTCTACTTCTCTCTTTATCTCTCTACATATCCCCCTCCCTCTCGTTCTCCATCTCCATCTCCATCTCCATCTCCATCTCCATCTCCATCTTCCTCTCTATCTCTATGTTCTTACCTCTTTCTCTATCTATCTTCCACATATATAGCTCCCTCTTTATATATCTACCTCTCCATCTCTCTTGCTCTATCTTTATTGCAAATATAGAATGAGTTGTTGGTGATGGACTCTAATCATCTTCCTATCCAAAGGTTTTGTTTCAATCATGTTTGGACCCTTATAAGTGAATGCATAATTGATTTCATAATACCATTGATCTATTGAGCCCTTTGTTGTGCACACACCATCATTTCCTAAATGTCCTACGAATTGATCTCATGTATTGCACACATTAATGCAAAACATAGACAAAAATTTCACCTAATTGACCATCCATCCCTCTTTGATGTACCCACTTTACATCAAGGTGTAATTGCTAGTTTTACATAGTGTTAAAAAATATATGTTAGAGGAACGGGTGCTTTGTCTTGATAATTTATTTTTCCACAAGCCACACTTCTCTTAGGAGGGAGATTTTTATTACTATGTACAATATTTTGGAAGGAGACCAAAAATATATTTTAATTGGATGTTACACAGTTTATTAGCTAGCAAGAGAACTAGTTTATTAAATTTCTAAAATTTACGTGCATAAGGATGGAAGGATATTCTGGAACATCCTAAAAATTACTAGAATATCCCATAGAGAATATAATATTATTAGAATTGGAAAGACAATTTGAAACACATAAAGAGGAGAAACATAGAAAGAGTAGAATTCATAAAGAATTATTAGTGTGTGTGTCTATCCTTCCTCCTCTTGTGCAAATGCCTTATTTCAATATATAGATACAATTTATACTTTACACAAACAAAAATCATCAAATCCAAAGTGGAGGATAGAAAAGTATGTCAGATAGTAGATCACACATGTGCACCACATTTGGAGGATTTTTGGTTTGACTAAAGTGATGATCATCATGTAAGAAAAAAGACTTATTATATGTTAATCACCTTTCAAATATGTATTTTTGTAATAATTAAAGTGCATGATCATTATAAAATGACAATATTGTTTTACATGAAGTATATGAAAATGATAATATCCTTATAAATCCCATTCCATCACTCAACTTAGTAGAAGAGGAGGTGGCATCCCTACAAGAGTTTAAAGGATTTCTAAACTTTAGTATGAAATATTTAATTAAATGGATTTAGCAATTGAAAGGAAAAGGAATCAACCTAGCCTACACAAATAACCCAAGAAAATGAAGGAAAAGGATAATAAATAAGGTTCATCTTATATGGAGGAGATAGAAGCACAAGAGCCAATCGAAGACATTGAAGACAACATAAAGGTTATATATCTTTATGTTGTATTTGAAGCTATAGATTTTTGGTTATTATTCAAGATATTGAAGGAAAAAATAATAAATTACTAAGGATTTCCAAGGAGAATAAGAGATATATGACCAAAACCTTCTTCACTTGAATGTCAGTGTAAATCTAAATGTTTACGTATCAATTAAGTAGAAAATTTGAGATCAAAAAACTTATAAATAGCCTAAAATGTAGATAGAAGTCATCAATCTCTAAAAATACTTGTTTGCAAAATATCTATAAATTCTCAAAAAATTGAGAAGTTAGGTCGTGTATGTATAATATGAAAATCATATAATCCTGGAGGAATTATGAAGACTTGAAAGATAATAAAGGCTTGAAAAAAAAATCAATTCAATAATTACTTGAAGTTAAGACTAGCCTTCATACACCTTCAACTTAGAAATAATGGATAGAGTTTACTAATAATGAAGTGAATGTCTGGTATTATGACTAACTTAGCTTTGTTATTGAGTATGGTGACTAATAATTTTTTCAAAAAGGTTAGATAGCCCATTTATCATGGATGGTGATGAGACGGATGCTGCACATGAAATACATAAAAATCTAGAGCCTTCATTTGGTCCATGTTGACCATATTTGATTAATTTATTTTTAACATCCCCCTAAATTAATCATACTAGCTATTCTAAATATATAATCTAGAAAATATGGGTGCTGACTTAAAGCCTTGTTAGGTACCCATTTACAATCACATATTTACCTAATATAATGGTAGGAATTCATTTGAAGTTGCTTGAGTAGTGAGAGAATATCTCGTAGCCAAGTGATTTATTTAGCTGCTTCATTTGCTGAAGTATATTCAGCCTCTATAGTAGATACAGCAATAGTAAAATTTTTCTTATTCCACCATGAAATGGGACCCGAACCAAGAGAGACAACATAACTTGTAGTTGATTTACGATCATCTGCACATCCTGTCCAATCTGAATCTGAATATCCAACAAGTTGTAGATCTCCATGAGAATAATAATAAACACCCACTGTCAAAGTCCCTTGCACATATCGCAATATTCTCTTTGCTGCAACCCAATGTGGAAAGTTAGGAGAACTCAGAAACCTTGAAACAACACTTATTGCAAAAGAAATATTTGATCGAGTGCAAGCCAAGTACACCAAACTTCCAACCAATTACCTATATAAGGTAGGATCAACATCCCCACCTTCCATATCCTTGGTAAATTTTAATCCTAGAGCAACTGGAGTAAACACACTCCTACAATTTTCCATTTTAAAATTTCTTAACAAATCTGGAGCATACTTGGTTTGAGAGAGATAAATACCATCATCTTTTTGCCCTGTCACTAATTTGGTTCATGTTATGCTCTGTAATAATAAGATCATCAACGTAAAGTACAATAATTAGTAGTCCACCATCATAAAATTCCTTCACGTACAAGTTTGGATCATTAGGACTATCATTGAAACCTTGAGTTTGGAAATATTCATCAATTTTAGCATACTAACCCCTTGGATCTTGTTTCAAACAATATAGTGACTTCTTTAATTTGCAAACCACGTGTTCTTGTCCTAGAATTTCAAATCCTTTGGGTTCAGTCAAATATATTTCTTCATCAAATTCATCATTCAAAAATGCATTCTTTACATCCATTTGGTGAAGAGACCACTTGAAATGAGCTGCTAGTGCTATAATAGTCCTGATAGTACTAATCTTTTCTACTGGGGCAAAATTTTCTGTGTAGTCAATTCCCTCTTTCTATGAATACCCTTTGGCCACTAATCTTGTATTGTGTTTTTTAATGCTACCATCTCACTTGAATTTGGTTTTATATACCCAATTATTGTTGACCACATTTTTGCCTTTGGGCAAGTCCACCAATTCCCAAGTGTTATTCTTTATCAAAAAATCATACTCATTTTGAATAGCTTGTTCCCATTCTTGTTTTCCTTTAGCCTCATCATATGTTTGTGAATCATTGGTCTTCATTATGGTTGTCATTAGAGCATAATTAACTTGATGAGTCTTTTGATAAATCTCTTGAAGACTCTTGGTTTTTGAACTACTAGATTCCTCATCTATGTCAAAATTTTCCTTTGAACATTCATTTGTTTAAAAATCATTAGAATACTCATTATTATCTATGGTCACTTGTGGAATAGGAGAGGATTTCATAATATCTTCAAAACCTTTATTAAAGTTGACATTCCTACTTACGAACACATCCTCCATACTAGGATCATACAACCTATATCCTTTCCTTTGATCATCATAACCCACAAAGATACACTAAACACTCTTCTTATCAAATTTATTTTCTCTAATCTGATCTGGTACATGAGCAAATGCTTCACATCCAAATACTCTAAAATACTTGACATTTGGCTTTTCTCCACTCCATGCTTCTTCCAGTGTGATATTTTGCAAACAAGTTGTGGGAGATCTATTTAAAGTATGAGAAGAAGTGTTGACAATCTTAGCCCAAAGAAACAAAAGAAGATTCTTAGATTCTAGCATACAACGTGCCATTTCTACTAAGGTCCTACTCTTGCTTTCAGCTACACCATTTGTTGGGAAGTATATCTATTATTCATTTATATCTTGATCCCTTGAGTCACAAAAATATTTGAACTTGTTGTTCACATATTCTCCACCATTATCAGTTCTTAT
The DNA here is from genome assembly GCF_030272615.1 of Cryptomeria japonica. Taxonomy (NCBI): domain Eukaryota; kingdom Viridiplantae; phylum Streptophyta; class Pinopsida; order Cupressales; family Cupressaceae; genus Cryptomeria; species Cryptomeria japonica. Next base: position 179,855,703 of record NC_081406.1, on the reverse strand, counting down.
TCTCTTGATCTTATTCCCACTTTGATTTTCCATAAATGCTTTAAATATTTCAAATTTGCTAAAAACTTCATCTTTTTGTTTTAGTAAACCAAAACTTTCATTGAAAAATCATCAATGAATGTTAAGATGTACCTAGCTCCCCCATTTGATGTTGGATTCAAAGGCCCACATAAATCAATATAGATAAGTTCAAGAGATTTACTTGCCCTCCATTTAGATCTTTTAAAGCTATTTCTATGTTGTTTACCAACAATGCATCCTTCACACATATTTGTATTTACCTTTATAAATTTGTATTTTTGAAAGAATAGATAGTTAGGAAAAGAGGTTGGTCAGTGTGGATGAGGACAAAGGTAATACTCAGCTGGATTATGGCCCTTATAAGCGGACTAGGGGGAACCTAAAGAAGAAATTTGCTATTCATACTTTGGACTACAAAGATCTTAGGTCTGTTGCTGACAAAATGAGTCTTGTAGAGGCTAAGGTTGTTGAGACTCTTAAGAGCCTCATGTAATTTTTGTTGTCTATTTTTCTGGTTCTGTCTCTGTTTGGTTGCTGGTCTGTGGGTCTCTGCTGTTTTTTTGTAGCTAGTTTGGTTTTTTGCTGCCTCTTTGGCTGCCAAATGTATTGCTCTATCCTCTGTAGCCTATTTTGTTTTGGATTATATTTTGTTCTGTTGATTCTAAACCTTTTAGAATCTTCTTTGTAAAGGGTTCCAGGGCCCCTTTAAAACCTATTTTTGCCTTAATTCAAAACTTTGATAATTTAAATGACCATACCGTTGGTACCATAACTCACTTGTGGAGGACTCTATAATAATATAAGGTTTCTTATCAACACTTGCTAAAAAATATTCTTGCACCTTTACTGTGTTCTAAGTTGTTAAAGAAGTTTTTATTGTTAGTCATATGTTATCTAGATCCTGAATCAATATACTTTGTGTCACATGAATTTCCTTGAGTAACCAAAGAAACTATCATTATATTATGATCCCCCTCTTCTTGAGAAAAAATTGATTGTTGTCTTTAATTAAATCTCCTTTGTCCATATGATTTCTTAAGACATTGATCACTTTTATGCCCTTCTTATCCACAATTATAACATATGATAGAATTTTCTCTTTTATAATTACCTTTGTAATTTCTCCATTCATTTTGTTGCTTTTGAACACAATCTCTTTGTTGATAATTCTTTGATCAATTCCATTGTCTTTGATTATTTCTATATTGGTTCCATTGATTTGGTCATTGATTTTGATAGCATTTACCCTGAGTATAATTCTTATATTTTCGACTGGCCATAAATGCTTGAGTACTCTTACTAGACTCACCCATGAGATTTTTAAGCCTATCTTATTCATTTAACAAAGCACCATACACTTCTTCTAGTTTGATATTCTCAATTTTTTTCAGTGAGTTCTAATGTATGAATGAAATTATTGTACTCGTTTGGAAGACATACGATTAAAAAATCTATTATTTCAAAATCTTCATACTTAACTTTCATCATTGAAAGTTCATTTCTTAAATTTTTCAATTTAGCAAAATGATCATTCATACTACCACCTGCCTTCAATTTTAAATGAGTTAATTACCTTTAAATATCCATCACTTTTAACTTGCTAGTTCTTTCATACGTTGTTTGCAAAGTTTCCCATATTTCTTTTGCTGTTTTCAAACTTTGAACATGTGGTCTAACCCCTAGACTAATTTGCCAGAAGATTTTAGCTTGTGCATTCATATCCATTTTATCCCATTTTTCATGTTTACTTTCATCTGTAGGCCTATTTTCTGTTACTAGCTCCCATAAACCTTTCATTTGCAAAATCAATTCCATTTCACATTTTCAATTGACATAATTAGAACCATCTAGTTTTTCACTAACCACAATATTAGAAATTTCGAAAACAGCCATAATTATGAACACAATACAAATCACACAAACACACAAACACTGGTCTTGAAAAATAATAAACAAAATTCATTATTGGCCTTCTTATGCATAAAACAAACAAGCTCTTTTCATCAAATTCTTCACCTTAACAACCAATTGACAATTTCATTCTCCACTTTCCTCATACATTTGAATAAACACTTCACAGGTTATGTGAATGTACCTTTCAATTTTTACTGTGATAGGTCATATTCTTGCACCACATCTGGACTATTACACAGCTCCAAGATTCCTTTCAGCATTGCCTTTATCCTTTATTCTGTGGCTGCTTAGCATTGAAGAGATTTAGACTCTTTCCATGCAATTCAACTCTTTCCAAATCTTTCACGTAGTTCTGCAACAACATTTCCAGCAAAAACAAAGCGAAGGAAATAACAATTCCAGTCAACTTCACTCATCTAATAGCTCATAGCTCAGAGAGTTTAGACAGCTCCTCCACTCCTACACAGCTGAGAAAACTATAGAAGGCTTTCAGCATTCAATAGCTTACATAGCCAAACTCTAAACCTCACAAATAGCAGATTAATCACGATATTCAGAATTTACATCCCCATATAAAAGCTCATACTAAGCACACAATGAAGAAAAACCAACAGATAGATCACTCAACAAACAGAGCCAGCAAAAAACTGAGAAACAAAGCAACTTAGCTACAAACTGGAGCACACAACAATTATTTCCCCTTGGCTCTGATACCATGAAAAACAGAGCACGACAGAACACATACACAGAACATACCAAATACACAGAGCATAACTCTTTTACAAAAATGAGCGCTTGAAAAGCTATGCCTAGGAAGCCTATTTATAAGCATATGAATATACACTATTACTATCAAAAAGGTTAGATAGCCCATTTATTATGGATGGTGATGAGATGGCTGCTGGTCAGCAAAACACTGCTGCATGTGAATACATACAAATTTGATTAATTTATTTCTAACACCTCAAAGGGATATCAATCTCAGCTTTGCAGAAAATAGTCTTCTTGATTCATGAACTTAGAAACTTGAAGCAGCTGTAAAGTCGAAAATTAGAAGGATGGACAAAGCACATAAACAGTATGAACAAATGAATGCACTAGAAAGAGCTTTGGAAACATTCGAGGAAATGTAACACGTAAGTGTAAAGCCATGATAGATCACTTAGAGACATGCATGCAAACACAGAATCATAGACCTGCAAGTCTTCCATTTGATAGTCCGCCACGAGGAGATTTCATCTCAAGGAATGAAATGAAAATTTTTCTCTAATGTCCCAGCAAAGGCTTTGGCTCTGAATTGACATCGAGCCTTAATAAAAATGACAAAGATTGCGTGTTACTAGAAATATAGTTTATGATCATACACGGAGGTCATATACAAAAGTATTTTTGGGTATCAGACTACACTCATTTTGTGAGGGATGAACATAATTTGTCGTCATTTATATCGAACTATCCCGAGGTTCATCATCAACAGTGCAATTGCTGCAAACCTTCATGGTCTGTCATGAAATGATGACCTAACACTTATCAAACCATATGAGAAGTGGACTCATTTTATAACACATGCCAAGGAGAATGAGAGATGTTAGTTGAAGCACTTAGAAGAAGTGTGGTTTCGTAGCATGCCATAATCGCAAGGAAAAACAAAGTACATGAAATGCTTGGTAGAACACCTCAAAGAAATGTGGTATCATGGATAGCAATGATTGCAGGATATGCACAAAAACAGCTTGTTGAAAAAATTTAGAAACTTTAAAGCAAATGCATTGTGTTGGGACAAAATCAAATTCGACAACCTTTGCCATCATCTTGCCTGCCCATGCAAAGAGCCCAAACTTTATCGGTTATAGAAGGATCATTGAACGGTAAATGTGGTGTTGCATAGTAATAAAGTTCCTTTGAAGAGGCGGCTCAACTTTGAACAAGCTCAGTTGTACATAGTAACATCCTACTTCATTTAGCTTTACAATCACAACGAGGTCTAATCAAACCTATAAAGCGTAGGTTTGAGAAATAAATTCAATCAAACATCTCTCTTGATCTAATCAAGTTGATGAAAATTAGATCATTGGCAAATTCTTAACAATATGATGAGCAGAAGGTTCTTCCATTTGGAGAAGTAATAAATATAATTGTATTTTCATGGCTAAGGATTGGGGTTGCCTTATCCTCCTCATTTGGTAGCAAAATTCTCTCTATTACAATATTCTCATTATTTGTACTTATGTGTGCTTCATACTCAATCAAGGTTAGCATGTAGTTAAGGGATTCTTAAATGGTTCTGAAGTTACTAGAACATACTAGAATATTTGAGCAGATGAAAGATAATAAGTGGAATTCCTTGAACCATGTGGGAAGGGAATAATGGACACAACTAATGAGATTTGAAGCTTTGTGTATGACGAAGGAACACTTACTATATGATGAGATCCACCTTTTTTCTTCACTAGTGAAGAGCCAAACAGATAACTTTTGGGGCCCGAGGTACACGGGAAAACACATGGTATTGTTGAATGTATTGCCAAAGAAGATGGTAAAGTTTGTGCTATGCTGCAAAGAGGACAAGATAGATAATGCTCGATGTCATGAACATTTACAAAATGCATGAGAGGTGAAAAATACATAGATGGACAAGACAAACTTTTGCAAACACTAAGGAGGACTATGAATTCATGGCTAGAAAAGGATACCTATCAAATGCAATTGGAATATATTTCCTTTAAAGTTAAATTGTCACTGTATAGGTAACTTGTGGATCAAGCGCTGACATAGAGGCCACCCTGACAAAAGTAATTTTGAGTTCTTTCTTTAATGTAATGGGGTTCAAATTGTCTTTTCGTAAAAGTGATTTATGTCATTTATTGTAACTACTAGTTAAGATTTAGTTTTGATTTTATAAAACTTAAGTAAATCTTAACTTACATCTAAAAGTAGTTACAAAAAGTAATAACTTAGGTAGTTATTTTAAGTGGTTAATTTAGATACTTATTTTCTAAAACCTATGAAGTGAAGACTTTTGCATTGTAAAAAGGGAGACTCTTACAAAGGGGAGACTCTAGAGAAATTCTTAGAGATATAGTTTGATAAATTTTGTGTTTACATTTTGTACAAAAGAATTTTTGGGATTATACAATTTCATCTAGATGAATTTCTATTAGTTGTGCTTTTTGAATTGTGCTAATGGGAAAAAATTAAGGACAATTTTTATATAATTTTCACTTGTTTTATCGGTGAGATCATTTTTCCTTCTAAGACATCTGATTTCCTCAATTGTTATTAATAGGATTTCTTTTAAACAATCACACATGATTATAGGCAAGAAAGAGAGCAGATTATAAAGTTTGTTCAATTTCTGCTTTTCTTCTTAAAATGGTGCTTCATTTTTGGTTTTTTGGGCTTCAAAGAAAACATATTTGTATTTCTACTGTCTCAAATTTATGTTGTTTCTGAAACACTTGTTAAACAGACATGGTGGGGTGCAGATACAAGTGTCTTAGATGTCTATTTAAGCAGTGTCTGTTGAAGGTCATTGGTGTCCGCATGTCCATTTTTTTGAGTTGTGTCAGTTGGCTTGACTGCCCTCTTTGAGCGAAAAGAAAAGTCTTGGTTGTAGTTTCCTACAAGGCTCTTATGGACTAGGAGTTATGCATAGAAGCAGAGAATCTCTAGGAGTTTGTCATTTGGGTTGCTTTTTAATTTAGTGGGCAATAAAAAAGAAGTGATCTGCTCGAGTTATTCCCATGGAGAACTTGGGAACACTAATGCTTAAAAATACACTGTTCTTACAAAACTCAAGCTAATTAGTAAAGCTATAATGATTAAAACCTTCAAGGTTGATGGATGTAGGATGATGAGCAATGAGGAATCATACATCATCCAGAACAGGTCTCTAAGTTTGACAAATTCTACTATAGGCAATGATTTCGTTAGGTCGATACACATCTATAGTTAGAAAGTGGGTCTCATAGACTCGTGTACATAAAAAAATAAGTTGGATTTAATTTTACGACTGAATGTTTGATTCTCTGCCCTCTTTGCTGGTCTTCCAATATGAAGGTGCTAGAATCACATTGGTAGGGTTGTCAAACAGTGCTGGTAGTGGAAGACCATTAGACATGAATAACTGAAAATTAAAGTATTCTCTATCCTACTATGGCATAAGTCTCTTTTGTAGCATCTATGTTTTCCTCTTTTGTCATTTTACATAGGTGAGGGATTTTTCCGAGGTCACTATTCTTATGTTAAGCATTTATATATACTAAGTAGGCAGGGGGTTAGGGAAACTAAATCACTATATGTCAATTTTCACTTTAAAATCAATACAACATTAAAATTATTATCAAATCTCACATTATTATTAAATCTATTATGCAAGTGATTAACACAATTTCACATCAACATAAGAGAACAATAGACTTATATGAAAATCTAGAAGGGAAAAACCATGATGAGAAAAGTTGACTGAATGTATGACCTAGATCTAGCCTAAGAAAATAATAATGATCTTACAATAATTTTATAGATACTAACCCACATGAATTTTAACCTAAGATGGAGACACCAACCCCCAATCAAATTTGTACACCCCAACCTTGAGGACACACAAATCCCCTAATCCAAAGAATGCGAGGCACCAACCTTAATTACAAATGAGATATAGTACATACAAGAGATATGTCAAGTGGACCTTCCAAACTCAGCCTTCAACATCTACCTAATTTGATCTACTTTAAAACACTCTCTATATGTGTATAAGACATGCATATTTGTTTGCACCCTTCATCACATCTATACTTCTCCTTATTGAGTATATAGCTTGCATAACTTCTACCACTTTAGTCACACCAACTACACATTGGAATGGAATTGATTGGCATTTATAGGCATTCCAATTTTATTTACATCTTCATGTCGATGTAGAACATATTTATATTATCTCCATGTTGGCCAAGTGTACATTAATTAAACCAAATGTTTAGTCCACTTGGTCCTAAAGCCAACACTGGACCAGGAAGATAAAGCATCCAGGGTTAACCGAATCAAGAAAGAACAATTTCAGAGCACAACAACATGTTCTAAATTAGAATAACAAAGATACATGCTTTATAAGCATAAATCCAAAAATGAAACAAGAGAATTGAAGATGCGGAGCAATGCGAAGATCTGCAAACTTTGTTAGACAAACATCATCAGCATAGCATAGACTTCCGAAGAACACTTTTTGGACCACCAAAACATGAGAGAAGAATCTCAAGGCAATGTCCAACAACGTGCCAAATATATCATGAATATGTCTCGAATAAGTCAGAACATCCAGAGTAAAAACCAAACACTAAGATAGAATCAGTACATTGACATCAATGACAACCATACTGAAACAGTAATTAACTTCACTTTTTAAAAAATCTCCCTCTTTGTCATTGATGACAATAATCATCAATGGCCAACAATTTCTCAAAAACACTTCTCCCCGTTAGAAAGAATAATTATATACTTCCAAACTTCTCTGAACTTCTCAAGCACAAAGTTATCAAACTTTTCAAGCATAAACTTCTCAAACTTCTCCCCCTTCGACATCAAGGACAAAGGTAGATAGCAACATAGCTCAGAAACCACATTGCTCCCCTTAAGAGGAAGCCCCAAACATTAGCCTAGAAAAAAACATGCATGTATTATCCTAGATGAATACACTGTCAAATGCACTTAGTGTAACACTAATAATTAAATAGTTGAGATTTGATTTGATTTCTGCATTCACTATCTCTATGTCCAAGCTTATTGCATGAAAAACAATTACCATTTAAAGTTGAAGAGTACTTGGTTTGAGTGGGAGCATGAGACCTCCTGAACACATTTTTATTCTAGATATGAGGGGAAACATTATGAATAGAGTTCCTTGCTTCATTAACGACCTTGTCTTCTACTAGATTCTTGTCAATAGGGTTAGGCATTGGTTCCACTATCCTATTTTCCTCTCTTAGGTTCAGTTATTCTTCTACCACATTTGACCAACTTTTATCTTTTGAGGCATTCATAGTCATAGCTACATCCTTGGTCTAATTACAGACTTGTGCCAGTAAACAATTGCATATTTAATTTTTCTTTACATAGTAAACATTTCCATTAGTTCTTGTACCTTCTGCAACCAAACTTATGAAGCTTCCCTTTCTAATTTCAGATACACTCTCATAAAATATGACCTTATATACCATTTGATACACATCTAACTCACACTCAATAGGTTATGTCTCAAACCTTTAACATAATAAACATCAACATTTTTATATTACCATTAATATAAATACTTCATTTTCCACAAATCGGTGCAACTTCCCCTCTTGCAAGCTTGACTGATCAGCCATCATATTTCTCAAAGTTAATAGACTTGTCTCTATGACTAGACATATGATTTGAACATCTAGAGGTGATGATCCATGTCTTTGGTTTCACTTTAGTATGTAGAGTAGTCTTTATAGATTTATCTTCTAAATTTCAACACTATCCATCATTCTTTTCTTTTATAGCCAGGAACAAGTATTCTTCATTTAAGTCATCTTATTATTCAAATGAGGAGGGCTTTGTTGAATGAAAACTTATCTTCTACTTGTCTCTATCATCTCTTCTGATATCCCCACATTTCCTCTATAGTTCTCCTTTCCTTTGTAATCATCATTAGGTCTTCCACTATAATCCTCTTTATACATACAGCTAAAAGCACAACATCCTATTCTTCGACAATTAACTTTTTTTAAGGGTAACTTACCTTTGTACATCCCAGTTCCTCTCCTCAATCTTCTTACATTTTTTTTTTCAATCTCATCCAAGTCTTCATTCTCTTTTTGTTTTTATTCAAGCTTCTTTGTGGATTTGAATGTTGCTTCCTTCCTTTCCTTCTTGATGTCATCTAATTCTAAGATCTCAAAGGCAACAAGTGACCCGAGGAGCTGATTCGCAATGTGTTTATTCACGTCATGAATTTCCTCAATGTCATACTTCTTCAGTTTATATCATTTGGGTAATGTTTTCATTATCTTCCTCACAACTTTACTCTCTTCTACCAATCCACCAACACTTTTGAAAATAAATTACCATTTCATTCCCTTAATAATTATAGCCTTCAATGTTTTCATCACCAAACATTCACACATTCTTAAATTTGTGTTTTACATTTGTAATCTTGGCTTTCTTTGTCTTCTCATCTCCTTCAAATACATTGTTTATCTTGTCCCAAATTTCTTTAGCTGACTTAGCCCTTGTGATTTTCTATACACTACAATATTCAAGAAAGTTACAATTTTAATAGCGCCCTTTGCATTACTTCCATATACTTGGATTTCATCCAAATTTTTAGGGTCATTCTATGATGCGGTACAACTTTTTGTAATTTTTTCTCAAATATCAGCCAACATAGTATGTAAATGATACTCCTTCCTTTCTCTCCAATAAGCATAATTTATGCCATCAAACTTTAGAGTCTTGAAGGTATAGTCTTGTGCCATCCTAGATCTTCCTCAAGCAATTAAGCTTCAAAAGGGGAACCTCACTCTGATACCAATTGTTGAACACACCACAGGACTAAGAGGTGGGGGGGGAGTGAATCAGTCTGGACCTTAAAACACTTAAATAAATTTGATATTCAAAATTAAAACAACCATATAATCTCAACAAAAATAAATTATGAAAGCATGAACTACAAAAAACACATGAACACTAGATGTACATCGAAAACCCAATCAAGGAAAAACCACGGTGAGAATCAAACACAATATAAATACAATCTATTAAAATGTTTCCTCTAGAACCCTTTACTCCTAAGAGGACTTGCAGATCTAAGGTGCACAACCTTAGGGAAAGATACAAATGACTTGCAAGACTTAAACACATTTTTTAGGGAAATATACATAAATTTTCCAAGAGACTCACTATCTTCTGCTAGAGAAAGGAATAGCTAAATTGGAATAAACAAGATCTCCTGATCATGAAATTTATCTTGAATCATTGGCTCAAGTGATTGATATCATTGAAAAATATTCTTGCTTCAAACACAAAATTTGAATACTATCACACTGAGAATATCATCATCAAAGATCTCCACAACAATCTTTCACACATCTCACATACCAAATTTTCTTGTAGATCATTCACACCATCTACACATCAACATATACTTATTTTGCACTTTCACTCATACATTTTCACTCCTTTTTATGCAATATTAATCATCAACACCCTTAACTTTGTTACATATATCTAGTCGGAAAGGCCTAAAATATCAAATGCAGTCCTCTCCAAGAGATAGAGAGGACCCAAAAATATTGTAATACAATATTTCCAAATGATTATAATGGAGCTGACACACTAGCACATTCTCCAACATTGGCATCAACTAAAATGTGTAGATGAACAATGAAGCATGCCATCTAGTTAGCCCCAAAACATTCTCCAATGCATGAAACTCAATGCACATCTACACATGTCCCAATGAGACTCATATTAACATCTAAACTCAACCACCAAAGAATATATAGACCAAAAGAGTATGATGCAAGTACAATACACAAACATAGTCAGCCAAATACCATAATAGCTAACACACAAAACTCATAACATCATAATTTCATTTTCCAATAAACTTATCACTTAAAAACTGAACTGAAACACTGCACATACCACATGAATAAATATTCAAAACTGTAACACTTGAATTCACATATCTTGAAGCTACCAAGAATACTTAAAACATATTTTGATAGACAACCTTATTGACAAAAGCAACAACAATCAACTCTTCTAACTGAGTAGTAGAGGACCTGCAAATCTGATAGTGTAATATACATGGAACATAGACATCATATTTTTAACCATAGCACACAATATTCACATACCGGAGGAATGCAAGACACTCCTGCATTGGGAAATTAATTTTTTTTTACTAGATATTGAAAATACTATTGTACCATCCCTCTAAAAAATACATCAACATCTCCATCAAATTTTGGTAGGTTGTGGGGAAGTGTTGAAGGATTATAATGGTGGGTTTATTTCGATGGTGAGGCTCCCCTTGTGAAGTTAGACTAATCACCTTGCTGAAGCTATTGTTGCCTACCATGATTTGAGCATGGCCTCTCAATTGAATTAAAAAAAAGTGTGGCTTTAAGGGGATTCAAAGAATGTAATTCAATATCTTAAGCGGTCCCAATGTCCTTTGTGGACTATCCAAAGTTGCATAAGGGAAGCCATCAAGATTTTTGAGTCTTTTGATAAGTGTATCATTCCCCACGCTTTTATGGAGGTCAATTGTGTTGTTGATTATTTTACTAACCTGGGGGTCCTTAGCAATGCAAAACAATTATGGACTAAGGAGGATATATTGTTATCTAATGTTATGGATTTGATAGTGTATGAAAGGCTACATGCTCATGTGGGAAGCATTGATTAATTGATATGGAAACCTCCTTACATTATATTTTTTGTTCCACGTTGCCTGACTCCCATGTTTTATGGGTGTTTTTCTTACTTGCTGGGACTTGGACTTTTTATTTTCGTCAGTCTTTGGTTACTAGTGTGAGGTGTAGATATTCTATTGGGTAATAGTAACTATCTAGAGCCAATTAACTATGAAGGGGTGAAGAAGAACGCTACTATCTGGTAATTTTTATAAAAAAGGCATGTTACTCCTTACCTAGATAGGCTTCATATGTATGACCATATATTGTCCAAACTTTTTGTTAATGGTTGGAAGGATACCTATGTCTCAGTGTATGGAAAGAAGGTTGACCTCATAGAAGATCTTATCTCTGAGAATACTGGCATGCCTATGGGTGGAAAGAAGGTCTTCTGGGATAGAGAGGCCTTGTAGGAAGTAGTATGAAAATTACCTAAAGGAAAAGAGGGGAAACACCTAGTTAGGAAGCCAAAGAGTAGCTTTGAAATGAGCTCCATCAAATGCCTTTAGGATACTATCCTTAAGGTACTAATGCACTATTTCTCCTTTGATGGTCACTTTACCAATGTTTTTGGCCATCATTTTGTGTTGGTTAATCATTTCAAAATATAAGGATAAGATCTCTTTTCCTTTTTATATTTTATATTCCTTGAATGTGGGTATCATAGATTTTAAGAACCCTAAAAAGTCTATCTTGCACGAAGGCCTTATTATTCTTATAATGGAGTATATTAAATCTCTACCCACCCCCTCTAAGAGTAAGCCTCATATTTCTAAGGATTTTACCCCTTCAAAGGATGAGGATTCAAATTTTATTGTGTCGAAGGATGAGGGATATGATATTGATGAGGATTTTGTGACTACCATTGGAAACAAAAGGGGGAAGCCGAATTCTAGTAAAATTATGAAAAGAGGTAATAAGAAAAAGGCCTCCCCTATTTCCTCTAACTTTTAGGAACAAAGATATTTTCATTCTTCTCATTCGGGTTATTCTAAGGATGGTTCTAAGGACAAAAGTGGTAGATCACCATTTCCACATCATTTGAACTCGAAATCGCCCAATCTAAACTTGGATAATGAGACTCATGATGATGCCTTGGGTTTCACTAGGGATATAGTGGTGGACACCATTATGAAGCACAAATGGTGTTTCCATGAAATCAAAGAGATGAGCCTTAAGATTAGGTAGATCTATTCAAGCTATGTTCTGTGAGGGTGTGGAGCATGGTGACTCATGGGTGGATAAAGAAGGCAAAAATGTGGTTGCATCTCTTCAAAAGGTTGTGATTAAGTTTGAAATCAGACGTGGTCAAGTTTAGCCATAATGTGATTAAATGGTCACCAAGTAGTATGAAGATATTGGTTGAGAAAATTGAAAGGCTACAACAAGGCAATTTTCAATTCATCAATTTGAAGGACAAAGGCAATCAGGATGGTTCTAAAGAGGGCAAAGGTCCATGCACCCATACTAGAGGCCATCTCAAAATGGTTGTTGATCAGTTGTTGAAGGACTTGCATGATATTAAGAAGCTTTCTCAAGAGGCTTCTAAGCACGAGGTTGAGAGTGTTGAAGTCTTAAAGAACCTAAAGTAACTCATTTCTTGTGTTTTTCTCTTATCTTGGGGCCTGGTGCCTTGTTGTTGTCTGGTCTCTTTCCTCTCCCTTTTATTTATCTATTGTTCTTGTTTTGTTTTTATGATGTCTTGTTGAAGGTAGCTTTTTGTATATAGGGTTTCAGATCCCTTCAAAACCTGTTTGACCCTTTAATCAAAACCATACACCAGATAATTCAATAGTACCAGAACACATAAATAGTCTTTCTTGCATATTGGAGCTTCTACTACACCATCCTTTCTTCATCATCATACTTTAACACATAAGTACTCTTTCTTTCATATTGAACTTCCACTACACCATCCTTAATTCAATCTATTGACATCGATGGCAACATAAGACACATTGACATCAATGACAACACAACACAATAACTCAAGTTTCCAACAAATCTCTTGATTGGTCTATTGTGTAACTAAAATTTAAGTAATCTAAATAGATAAATTATTTCACAAGATTATTTATTGATAATATTATTTAATTTGTAGGTTGTAATATCGACTAGTACATAATAAGTGTCATTATTGGCATTGAGTTCTCTTGTTCTATTTAGATTCAAATTTACTAGATGTATTGGGATGATTTCAATCCTCTATTCCTAGATGGTCCTTCCTTGGACTATCTTGTTCCTATAGATTCTTATAAGAATTGACCATTTGATAATAATAGAACTATGCACTTCATCACTAGGAAATACATGATTGTTGTGATGACATTGTGACTTATACTTATACTAGTAATGCTCTAGAGAATCTAGATGATTCTTTAGCCTACTAGGTATAACTACTAATACAAAAATTATGAGATAGTTAAACATATTTATGTTTGAATTGGCATCTTGGCACTGAGAATTCTCATATTCTAGAATTATAAAATTCATCTTATGTTCACTCATAGGCATCTTGTGTGTACATAGCACCCAAGGATGAGAAGTGTAGCTGGATGACCTATATTGTCATCTAACATACTCCTACATCTTTATAATTTGGTGTTGCTTCAAATTGGGCATTTAGAAATTTAATGCAACAAGATTATCATCTTTCAAATTTAACTACTTCGGATGAATAGTTGTTAAATATTTTAGGATACCACTGAGGACATCTTCTTTTTTATGGTATCTCCTCTAGGGTTATATGAACTTCATTGGATGTCATGAGGGCACATTGAAAATCTCTTTTTTTCTTCTTTGTTTATTTAGTTCGCATAGTTTGGGATTAATTCAGACATCCTTAAGTAGCATCATAAGACTCATCATCATCTTTGTATCTTGTTCTACTTCCATTTGCACATGGTTCTACATTGTTTAATGTTTTAGGAGTCGCTTGATAAAAAGACAAAGGTATCATAGACCTTTTATTTTCTTCCTTCACATTCCTTTTAAGATTGGGAAGACATTCTACGTGCACAACCTTGGCTTTTTTTTTCCCTAAGGGGAGAGATTTTTTTTGATAATTTTTCATTATATTCAACACTTGTAGTTGAGAATGTATCATCCATCCAAGAGAATCTACATTAAGGTTGCATGAATTCTCTTCTTCTCTCTTATTGGGGGCCTTTTTCACCATATGAAGTTTTATCCTTACTATATTTTATCTAGTATATCTTTTATATTTTTCTCTTTTAAGGAGTTATTTCCCTTTGGTTTTTGACATTTTCTCTATTTGTGAGAGATTCATTTACATATAGGTGTTTGATCAAGCCTTATAGATAATGCCTATCATTACATGTTTTCTCATTTTAGTTTCACATAAGAGGATGTGTTAGATATGAATGAGATAAAACCTAACTAGTTTCATTTGTAAATTATTTCACACCTTATTACTTAAGTTTACTTAGAGTATTCTTGTGAATTTATATTTTATGTCTAAAGACATACTATTCAGATGCATGCTATAATCCTATTTTGTCTTACATCTCACCTTTGTTTATATATACAAGTGTTTTTTTATTGTAATGAATAAGATAATCAAATTGTATATATTAATCCATTGATAGCATAGAATTATTCTTTCATGTTGGATCTCTGTTGCACTTTCGTGGAAACTCCCTAATCTTAATGGTTATCTCCGTAGAAAAATATTGCATAATATAGAGCACTTCATACCCTCTCGAACTCATATATCAAGAAAGGAATAAAAATCGATATAAATTTGATGAAATGAGAAACAAAACTCACGAGTACATGTTGACATATACAAGACATATCAACAATCATAAATTTATCCCTAGTCTCTAAAATCAACCTTATATAAAGTAAATATAAATTTATGATCTCAAGATAACTATCTAAATGATATTTTAATCTTATAAAATACATTAAATTTTAAATTTGAATACCTACCTTAATCCTCATATGCGTTATTGATTATTCTTTTACTTATATATATATTTAATTACTCTAAATTATCAATGTGCCAATCCAACTAACACTCATTATTAATCTACTTTATTGGATTAGTCTATATTCCACTCAAGGATAAATCTAAGCAAAAAAAATATGTGAAAAAATCTAAACATTGTGGACCCTTATACATAGTGCAAGTGAAATCAGTCTACCCATGTGGGATGCACTTGATCGTCCTCAATCATATGCATGGGGCCTAAAAGAAGCAAGAAGACAAAGAATCTTCACTTTTTCATGCTCATCTAATACTTTTTGTTTGCATTACATTGGATCACATTTTTATGGGCGGTGGTCGGTACACATGCATTATTGAACATGAATCTTTCCACCGACAATCGCGCTGCACATTTGGATCCATGCTAAGACTTAAGACCTGCTTCTGTTGCAGCAAATCTGAAGCTTCCCACAGCCTTAAAAATTCCTTCAACCCCACCTCGAATAGGAATTTTCTTTCACCGTTAAATGTAATTCATTAATAGCTCTGTAGAGCCTTACTATTAATATCTTTTTTCCTTCGTTCTAGAACATTTCGCTCTTCACCATAATATCCAGAAGGCTGAATCTTTCCCTAATACTGGAGCCAATTAGCTTTAGAAATGTTGGAAGCGAATGATCTTTAGGTTAGGTTATTTGGTTTGGGGGATCGTCTTAGGAAATTCAGATTGTGTTTTTTTTATTTGTCTATCGTGTAGATGAAGATCTGTTGCATATTGTTCGATTGATAGTTCAGGTTGGGTATTTAACTATTGATTTGTTTGTAATGTGGATGAAGATCCGTTACATATTGTTTGAAAAGTAATTCAAGTTGTGTAATGTTTCAGAAGTTATAAGAGACTCGCCCTATAAAGATTTCAGATCACTGAAATAATTATAGTAGACCAAGGGAACTAACTAGATAAAGGGAGGTGACAAAAGATCTAAGAAAGTAGAATGAAAATGAGAAAATATCAATCCAACTAAATGCATAATAAAAAAAATCTAAAAAGAAAGAGACGATAAAAGATTAAAAAAAAAAAAGTGAGAGTATATAAGAAAAGGGGAAATTTATGAGATAGAAAGGGTATGATACACAGATATAATGTACTATAAAGTCTTTAAAGCTTTGACAGTACGTGCTACCTTACAAGAATCTTCAAACGACTACCTATCTATGTGCTATTCCACGTTGAAAATCTTTCGTTTTGATCTACACTGTATTCTATTCTTGAGAGGACCACAATTTCAATTTCGCAAGTGTCCCGTCCATAGGGCTGGAGCCCTTAGCAATGTACTATACAATCTTTAAAGCTTTAATCGAATATCTTAGGCGTGCCTGCATTGTCCAAGTGATATCCGACAGGATGTGCTTTCTTAAAAAATCGTCAAGGGACCATCTATCTATTATTAAGAGGATCATAATTTTAAAGTCCGTCCTTATTTATAGGTCAGTGCCTTGTCTAGCTTCTCACATGAAGAAGTCCCTTGCTGGTTGTTGATCGCAATGGCCAATCCCTCTCTCTTTTCTCTTGCTCTCTTTGTCTCTCTCATTGCATTAACTACAACCGTGTCTCAGGAGATAAGAAAGCCATATATTGTTTACATGAATAAGTCCATGAAGCCTCTGCATTTTTCACTTCATGAGTACTGGTATGTTTCTCTCATCAATGAGGCAACTTCGGGCTCAGGCTCAGACGATGAAAGCCTGTTGTTATATACATATGATATAGTACTTGATGGATTTGCAGCGAAGCTGAGCAGAGCTGAGGCTGCATCTTTAGAGAGCATGGAAGGTTGCTTGGCCGTAATCCCGTCTTCTGTGAGCCAAATGCATACGACCCGTTCGCCGCAATTTTTGGGTCTGGGAGGTTCGCATAACAATTTTTGGCCGCAGTCTCATTACGGCAAAGATGTGATTGTGGGCGTGATTGACACCGGAATATGGCCTGAGAGTGAGATGCCAAGGTCTCGATGGCAGCATGTTCAACGGTTAAATTTTGCTATGTGATAATTGGTATCCTAATATTCACAGTGATTCCGTAGGAGTCGCTTCCCACAAGGCAGTCAGCATGCTGAAAAAAGTTTCAACGGCAGCGAAACAAGTTGGGGTCGCTGGTCTTATCTGGGCCACCGAGCCTCTTCGGGGGGCGCAAGAAATAATCGACGGTAATGGTCTGCCCTCTATCAGTGTGGGTTTTGAAGTAGGAAACAAAATCAAAGCGTACATAAACAGTACAAGTAATCCTACCGCCGCCATAAAGCCATCAGAATTGACAGTGAAAGGAAAGGCAGTAACAGCTCCGCTTGTGGCTTCTTTTTCTGGGAGAGGACCGAGTCGGGAATTTCCACATATACTGAAACCAGATGTGATTGCTCCAGGCCTCGACATATTGGCGGCAGTTAAGAAAGGATATGAATTTAAGTCGGGGACATCCATGTCGTGTCCCCACGTAAGCGGCCTTGCAGCGCTCATACGCGGCGTCCATCCTTCCTGGAGCCCCGCCGCAATTAAATCGGCTCTCATGACGTCTGCTTACATCCGCGACAATAAAAATCAGCCCATCAAAGATGTCGTCACACTGAAAGCAGCCGATCCATTCGCTTTGGGCGCAGGTCATGTAAATCCAGCGGCTGCTATGGATCCGGGGCTTGTCTACGACCTGGTACCTAGTGATTACATTCACTTTCTCTGTACTCTCAACTACACCGACAAACAGATCGCTCTTCTGATGGACAACCACAAAATCTCGTGCCCCAGATCAAGCAATTTGGAAGACGCAGCTGATCTTAATTATCCATCTTTCACTCTTTTCTTCAACTCCACCAGAATACCCAAAGTTGTCGTGAGAAGGAGAACAGTAACAAACGTGGGTGCCGTTCGTTCTACCTACAAAGTGCAAGTGGAGGAGCCTTCTGGAATGAAAGTAAGTGTTGAGCCAGAGACGTTAGAATTCACAAAGGAGAACCAGAAGCTTAACTTTCGTGTAATATTTCAGAGCGCGATCATCAAAGCAAAGGAGGATGTAACGTTGGGTGAAATATCATGGAATTGTATCCGAGGTGGAACTCATGTTGTTCGTAGCCCAGTTGTTGTACAGTGGCGAGATATATGACCCATCAGTTAGGCCCACCTTGGCCTCACTCTATATATAAATAAACTTTAATATTGCTGGTAGTTAGTCAATATATTTTAGATATATACCATGGGAGTTGCTCAATTATGAAGCCCCTAGTCATGTATAGTCTTGGTATTTTATAGTTAATGTTATTATAGATTATAAAAAGATTATTATCTTTTGTGTATCTTAATTAAAATTAAGCAATTCTTCTGAAAAGGTCTTAGCCAATGAACTAATTGGATCAAACACACTATTCACAACAACAAAAATAACTTATTATATAGCTGTGTGAAGAATAAGCATGATTAATAGTGTTGATTTAAACTATTTTTACAATTCCAATGTCATTTACATATGATGTTGTGCTAATGTAATTTACAAAATCTGATCCCTAATTGGCTCTTTGCGAGCTAAAAAAATTCACCAGTAGACAAAGCAAGACTTGACATGTAACATTTTAATTAATAGATATTGGTTGATAATTTAAATTAAATATTAAAACTAAAATCATGTATTTGAAGAAAGCTGCCTTAAAAGCTACAAGGAAGACATTTACATTGTAGATAAGACAAGGATTAATTAGTTATTATATCTTCAAAATACAATCTTTCCAACATTTAACATGATACACTAACCACTTGATTGGCCTCATAAACTCATTATCAATCATTATTTTACTACTAATAAAGGTTTTATGTAGGAAGATTTATAAAGGACCAAGCATCATTCACAATAATTTATAAAAACATGTAGGAGTGCTTAAGAATATACAACATTTACACAAACTATACATTTTATTATAAGAAAAAGACAATTTACTCTGCAACATTTTAAGAGAGAAACATTTGAGAGTAATTCCAAGAGTTACTTTGTTTACATTATAGGAAATCAATCTCTACTAAATGTTAAAATTGAATTCAAAGTATAAATAATCAACGCCTTCCCCCACATTATTGCATGCAAACAAATATTTTTATACATGTCTAAACATAGTTTACCCTTCTCTTGTTTTTTTCTAGATTTGATTGTGTATGTATTTTTTATCATCAATGTTTCGAATCACACTCCATGATTCATCATCGGGATGAAAAATAATTCTAAGGAGATGAAATAATTCTTTTTCATCCTGGTGATGAATGATGGAGTGTGATTCAAAACATTGATGATAAAAAATACATATACAATCGAATCGAGGAAAAATTAAGAGAAAACAATATGGATTGCAGAAATCTCATAGCATTAATAGTTTACCCTACCTTTTTTATAGTACTATTTCTATTTACAAATGAAAGTTATAATCACTGAGATGTTTTAAAACACATGTATAGTGATTTAATACAATTTTATTTTTTTATTTTATCATATCACAATATGCAAGTGTGAGTAGACACACCTTTGTTATGCAGATCATTAACAAGGGTAGCTAGTTTGATCATAAACTTCTATAACATCTATCAATCCATTTTTTATGTACAATGAAAGTAGCTCCCCTTTGAAGCCATTCATTTTATTAAAACCAGATTTTTATCTTCATAATGTAATAATATAGAATATTTGAATGTACATACATAAACATAATTATAAACTTTTTAGAACATTATTTAAAGAAGCTGTATATTAAATTCCAAAATGAATTATTGGTATAAGAATGTAGAGATATGATAAACAAAAATATAATTTACAAATTAAAAGACACCTACTTATCCAAGATAGAATGTTACTTTGGAAATCCAAATGTGACCTGAAATCACTCACATGATTATGAAACTTTGTATTGAAAATATTTAACCAAAAATCCTATATCATTTAAAGATTATAATTACTATAAAATCTTTCAACAATACCTCCTATGCAACACATGTACAATTCATTGGAGACTCTCCATATACCCTTGGTGTCCACTATGCATTACTTAAACAACAATTAAGATTAAGAGAAATGTCAATGCTAAAATGTAAGTATCATATATGCTATTATTAAGTATACAACATTCTATTTTTATTAAAGATATTTTTCTTCAAATATAGTAAAAAGAATAAGTAAGAAATGACACCTTATATAATTAAACTTCTCAATTTCAAGCCTATTTTCAACCTCCCAAATCATATCGAATAAGTAAGAAATGACACCTTATATAATTAAACTTCTCAATTTCAAGCCTATTTTCAACCTCCCAAATCATATCCCCTATTCTAATACTCCCTTCTTCATCCATGATACTGATTCATGTTTGTGTGGGAACATTGAAACTAAACTTCCTCAAACCAAATATGCAAAACAAATCATGGATCATTCCCTTTATTGAGATGCATAGTACATATGTCGCTTTAATTATTCTCCACGAGTAATTGATGTCCCTTATCAACTTTATTGCACATATTCCTAACATTAATCATTTACCATGAACATCAATGTCATGTCTGAACATAAGTGGCCTTGCAGTGCTCATACGAGGCGTCTCCCATGACGTCTTCTTACATCCGCGACGGACAAAGGGAAAGCTGAGGCCCATGTACGCAAGATATTCCATGGAATTTGGAAAACACTGGGAATATCCAGAAGAAATGGACGTAATTGAATAGAAAGTAAAGTAAAAGAGGTAACACGTACGAGAATAAATGTACAAAATTGAATAGAAAGATATGAATACTAATTATTGTTATATGGACTGACATGTTTGACAAGATCATGTAAAACATTGAATGGTAAAGTGGTTAACTCCGTTGCTTTACGAGATACTGAGGTACGAGTAGAAATGGACGTGATTGAATAGATAGATGAAATCTAATTATTCTTATATGGAATGACACAAAGTGAAAGCTAAGCCCCACATAGGCCGGATAAAGACTGTGTATAGTCAACTCTGAGTCTTTATGCAGGTTTTGAATTGATTATTTGACAGATTTTGATTGACTGCATAAATCAATGGATGGGAATAGAAATTTGAAAATACTCGAATTTAAAAAAAAAGAAGATAGAATTAAAGAAAGATTCACACATATCAACGATCTAAAGAATCAAAGCTTCATATATGCTGATTAAGTTCAATCAATAACATTTCATTCATATCAACTCTTGTTTTTTTTGCAATCTAATATAAATACTACGCACGAGATGAACATAAATCAAAGAACTAAAATTGTTTATTAGACGTGACATTGATAAATTAAGGACATACTATAAAGTTATATATAATTGCTTCTAACTGTTCTCGATGTTCAAATACTTATGTGGCAAATGAAGGTGTTATCGGATGATAAATGTGCGTCGTACTAAATAATGACGAGTACGGTGGCATAGCCCATTAATAATAATAGGTCTCATTTCTTTTCTTTTTTTTTCTAGTCGACCCTACACAGGCATCTCCTAAAGCACCAACTTGATCACCTTTGCCTGTTTTTTTCCCAAATTCCATCGATTATCCGGCCTATGTGGGGCTTAGCTTTCACTTTGTGTCATTCCATATAAGAATAATTAGATTTCATCTATCTATTCAATCACGTCCATTTCTACTCGTACCTCAGCATCTCGTAAAGCAACGGAGTTAACCACTTTACCATTCAATGTTTTACATGATCTTGTCAAACATGTCAGTCCATATAACAATAATTAGTATTCATATCTTTCTATTCAATTTTGTACATTTATTCTCGTACGTGTTACCTCTTTTACTTTACTTTCTATTCAATTACGTCCATTTCTTCTGGATCAGCATTCCCAGTGTTTTCCAAATTCCATGGAATATCTTGCGTACATGGGGCTCAGCTTTCCTCAAAGGCGCGAGTCCATTTGCATTGGGCGCAAGGTCATGTAACTTTATTAGCCCCGACCTGTATGGGGGAGAAATGCCTTCATCGGACGAATTACGATTAAAGTGCTTTTTGAATAGTATTAATGAGATAAATTTAAGTGCAATTCCAATGTTTAGGATATTTTTAAAATTTTATATAATTTTTAGTTTCTTTATTTCTTTAGTTAATCAAAGGGTATTTTTTAAATAAAGCCAATCACACAGCAGTACAGGCAAGAAAAAGAGCAGTTTCTAAAGTTTGTTTATTTTTTCTTTTTCATCTTAAAATGGTGTTTCACAGTTTTATATGTATCTATATATTCACAAATGTACATGTGCATGTATATGCATCCTTTTCCTTTTACTCATTTTCTTACCTTTTTCTATATCTCTATCTCTCACTCCTTCCCTTTCTATTATTTTTCTCACCTCTCTCTACCCCTACCTTTGTCCCTCTAACTCACCCTCTATTTCTCTCTCACTCCTACCCAACCCCCTCTCCCTACATCTCCCTCCCTCCCTCCCTCCCTCCCTACCTTTCTTTCCCTCTCTCCCTCTTTCTCTACCTCTCTAACATTCTCAATATCTATCTCCCTCTCCATTAGTCTGTCCCCCAACTTTCCATCCCTCTCTTACTCTCTCTTCAACTCTATCTCTCCCTCTCTCCTTCCATCCTTCCCTCTCTACTCTTTCTATTTTCTCTATCTACCTATATATCTATCTCACTCCATCTCTCTTTCAAGACTCTTTGTCTACCCACCTTTCTCTCTACCACTCCCTTTCTCCCTTCTATTTCTCTCTTTACAACTCTACCTTTCTTTATCTATCCCTCCCACTAAATGAGTCTCTCTATTTCTCATTCCCTACCTCTCCCTACCCCTTTTTTCCCACCTCTTTACCTCTCCCTTAGATGGACTACAATGTGGTAGAATATAGACGTAGATCAGGAAATCTACTAGCTACTTCTTATACTAATCTCAATGAATGTATAACAAAATAACTCAACTTCTTAACAATCTACAAAATATTCTAAAATCTCTAACTAGGCCACAAATCATCAATTTGGGGACCCTCACAAATGAATCCAACTTCTCAATTTATAGAAGTTTTCTACCCTATTATCTAGGAAATAAATCTAACCTAAATTAAGAACTGAAATTAGGAATCGCAGTTAACTTGCAAGTTTCTGCCTTGACACTCCAATTAACTACTAAGACATGTGGGTTGCATGAGCAGTACGAACACCATGATGGATGAGCCACATTTTCATAGTCATGCATAATTTTGCTCACAATTGGAACCTAAGTTGCAGCTGCAGCTCAAAAATACAAAATTGGGGTCATGCAAAAAACCTGCTATATTTAGTAACTGTATGTTCATCCTTCACTTTTTAATAAAATCTCTATAACTATCCACTATGCATGCAACTACTTTGGCAAGAGGATCAACAACTTGTTTAATTCTAAATTTATACATCTTCAAAACTTCGTCTGCATGCTTCTTTCCTTTCTCTAGCTCCCCTATTGTCTCTGCCACCTCTTGACACTAAGTGATCAGTATGTGTACCTATCGATGAGGGCGACATCAAACTAGGCCGAAGGTCCTAAGTGTTGAGCCTCGTATGCATCCCACTGATTCAAAAGTTGTTGTTGCTCAATTATTCTGGTACTAGTTAATCCTAGACTGAAGGCTCCAAGCATATGTTTTAAAAAATTCTCATATGAAAAAATTACTCTAAGGAGAGGGACCCAAATCTCTGCCATATCCTTCATATACTGCGGAAACATTTCAATCTTCAGCTCCAAAATGTACACATAGGACTGCAAGTTTTCATAATTGTCCCCTCCTAAAAGGTCTTCCTCCATTATTGTCTCTTCCCCTAACCACAATACTTTATTCAAAATTCAGAACTGCTTATTGAAAATAGTTAGCTTCCATTCCCATTGCATAGAACAAGAAGCTAAAGCTTCGCCTGCCTGTACTGCCCTCTACTATATCCTCATAGTATCTTGTAGAAATAATCTAACCTTAGATGCATTTACTTGGGTCCATGATTTGGCTGTAGCAGCCACTCGTTTCATCTCCACTACCGCCTTCACTTCTCCTTCTCGCAGTGATGAGGTCGAAGGTAGGTCATTGGCACCACAACTATCTAGAGGTTTTCTCATTTCAATTAGGAGCTGCTTGTATTACCCTAGTTGTGCTTTGAGCTCCATGTTTGAAGTATGCTCTTTTTCAACGCACCCTCTAACAACACTTGTGGCTAGCTCCAAAGTATCTAGCTCTCCCCACTTGGTTTGTTTACCTAAATTTAGCTAGGATATTTGACACTTGGGGGAAGCTTGCCCCTCAGCTTGAAGTGGAACTCCCACATCTGCAATCACTTCACCGAAGCCCATTTTTGATAAATGATGAATGGTTTTTAGCTTCTTAGCCTTTGGTGGCTCCTCGGTGATTACTTGTTGTAAACTAACCTTGGGAAGCTCTGCTTTTCTCTTTTTCTTCTCAAAAGTGAACTCAAGCCATTGTGATATATCTTCATCCTTGTCACCTTGATGTGAACCTATATCTGTAGTTATAACATGGACCTCTGCCTTCTCCTCTGCTTCATCTCTAGTCTCTACCTCTATTTGTCCAAGATCTTGAGGTGAGGTAACTTGCGGGCTAGATTGGTTTGTAGAGCCTGTTAATTATGTAACTCTCCCAATTTTCCACTGACCTCTTCATTGAATATTATTTCTTTCTCACCTCCCTCTATTTCACCTTGCTCAATTCCTATATCCTTGAGGAGGTCCTCTTGATCTTGAGGGGTTAGAACTAGTCTTTCATTCAATAGGTCCTCTGCCTCATCCCCAACTTTCTCACCTTCTAGTAGCTGATGTTGCTCAAGATCCTCTTCTTCCTGATCTGAATCAGATTCAATGTTCCTAAATTTTATTCCTTCGGTGGTAGACTTGAAGCCTTGCACTCCAGGCTACCTTGTAGGTATATTAACTGGTGGTGGTGCAGGGGTGTTGGTACCTGGATCCTGTTTGGCATCTGTTGAAGGTAGTTGAGTAGGTATATCTTCAGTGATTTATATTTCTTCTTCCTTCTCTTGGCTACCCTCTCTTACAGTCTTTCCTATAGATGTCATTGGTGGGAGGACTTTAGCTAGTGGTACTGCTCCTAATCCATCGGTTACTCCAAGGTCTACTGCCTTCTTCAACAACTCAGACTCCTTCATCTTCTCTTAGAGTTTCTTCAACAAGTCCTCAATTCTTTCTTGAGGTTTCTCCCCCTCATCAGGGTCAGTGGACATATTTTGTCTTGAGCATGACCTCGTCTTCTGAGCATACCCCTTGTAACCCCTTGATTGGGGTACCCCTGAAGTGGATTCCTTCTGTTTCTTCTTTGAGGCACTCGACCTTACACTCTGGCTTAGCCATTGCTTGGTCCTATTGATGACCACTTGAGAAACCTTTTCAATATTCACATCCTCATTTGTGGACTACCTTATTGGGGAGAGGGGCTTCTTATCAATTTCTAATCCTTTATAAGCTACATTGGGCAAGTCTCCATCATCCTTGATGTCTTTAGGGAGATTGGTCTCAATTTCAAAATCTCTTATCTATGGCATAGATAACCTATTCTAGTTCTTCTCTCTGACCTCAAAACTGTCCTAGAGGTTGGCCCAAAAATATTTGAGTCTCGGCTTGTATCCCTCATATGCCTTAGGAATAGCTTGTTTGAGCTTCCCGTAGGGATCATAAAACTTTGTAGCATAATCATACTCTTTCAAGTTCCAATCTTGAAGCTCTGGCTCTTATAGCTTTGCAACCTATATCTTATAACATGAGAAGTATCCAATAGATACTAAAAAATCAATGCCTATTTTATGTTTTGAAGATAAGAGAGATTGGAGGCCCAATAGTTGCCTTACATATTCCAATAAGATTACTCTATCATTGGAGTATTTGGGAAGCAACATTGGGTTCCCTGTGAATCTACTGAGCCTAATGTAAGTAGAGCATGGGTTTTGGGTAAACCAACATGACCACTCTCGGATAATAGCCATGGGCTTTGGGCTAATCCGGTATCCTATGTCTCCTGTCAATTTAATTATTACTAGAAAAATGAAGGCATCATTAATTGTTTTGAAATGAGCCTTTGCATTGGCTAGGGGAAGTTGGGACTAATATTCCCATACCTTCTTTTATCCTTCCTCATCCTCTAGCTAACCCTCTACTTGTAGTCTTGGAAACTTTCCAGCTCTGGAAGCCACCTAGATGACATTAGATGTGAAAAAGAACTTTTGAGTCTGGTGAACTTCCTTCATTTGTTTTCAAATGTTGTTAGAGAGGATCTGCGGCCAAACAAAATATTGTTTTCCAATTAGGATAGTGGTCATAAACTAGAACATCCATGGATGGAAATGCTTACAATCAGGCTTGCCAAAGACCCTGCTCAACATAATAATCAAGTCTCTTTGGGGCTCCTTGAAGTTCGCCCTCAGGATCTCTGTTGCCTTAAGACCTATTTTCCTCTCTTCTTATAGCCAGTTTTCACTCATTTGCCTTTTATTTGTTGCAAATTTATCATTATATGCCTTCAAGGCCTCCTCTTCATTTGAGAGGAATATCTCTTCTCTGGTTGGGATACCAAAGACAAATCCTAGCATGTCGGGAGACAAGTCTATAACTATCCTTCCATGTGTGTCGGTGCACTTTCGAGTATCTAGGTTGTAGAACTGAGCAATTGTCATTATAAATTTTGGTGGTTGCATTGATTGTGAAAAAATAGTTGTCTCCACTAAGCCTGATCTTTTGATTCTCTTGTGTAGGGCCTCTAGTTTGGGCTTATTTAACTAGGTTCTGATATCTTCAATTTCAATATGGCCAATCTCCATGTCGGTAACCCATTTGACTTGATCATCCAGCTTTGAAGAGTAGACTTGTCCTTGACAATGATACTTCATGGTAGTAGGAAGTCTATCAATATCTTTGCTTCTTTTGCTAGAAGATGAGTCTATCTAAGTACCTAAACTTGTGAGAAGAAAATGAGGATCAGTTATTTAAAAAAAAAACATAAAAATCTCCTTCACTTCAGTTGTTTAAAAATCTCTTTTCAAACAAGGTCTATAACTCCAGGGTTTCGGGGTTTCGGGGTAGGTACTCATGGATACAATCTGGAACTCCGAGATTCTGGGGTTCCGGGTTGGGTAGATAGTACTTGATATCGGAACTCCGGGGTTCCAGGGAAAGGATATTAAGGTCATCTCGGGATCCTGTGGTGCTGAGCTGAATAACCAATAGGAACTTACCAAAAAGATTCATAAAAGATAGACCTCAGAACTCCGGGGTTCCGGGGCCATTGATAGGGTCTCCTGGCAAATAAATAATCTGGAACTCTAGGGTTCTGGGGTTAATGATAGGAAATTTTCAACAAGATCCCGTAACTCTGGAGTTCGGGGGTTTCGGGGTAGGGAAGAGAAAACCACCTCAAAACTCCGGGGTTCTAGGGTAGGTAAATTAGGGCACGTGGGAAACACAAAAGACTCAAAAAAAAAGAAAATAAAACCAAAAAATGGCAAAGAAAGAAAATCTAACCTATAAATAACCAAAAGGGCAAGAAGAATCACCTACCTGGTGGATCAAAATGCCCTAGAATGCAAAAGGAAGCTCGACAATTTGGAGGCTCGCGCTTAGGAGGCAAGGAAGAAGGAGCTCTAAATGCACAAATGAATTTTAAAAGTTCATCATTCCTATTTATACCCTCTCCGAAAAACCTATCCATACGAGAGGTTTAAACAGGACCTTGGGACTCTGGGGTCCCAAGGTTCCAAGCTCAACAAACAAAACATAAAAAAAACATCCTACTCTGGGACTCTGGGGGTTCGGGGTTCCGAGGTAGGAAAGCAAGAAAACTAAGATCCACTTCGGGACTCCGGGACTCTGGAGTTCCTGGGCGGATCAAACACACACACCTGGGGACTCCGGGACTCCAGAGTTCTGAGGTAAATAACTCACACACATACCTCGGGACTCCGGGGGTCTGGAGTTCTGAGGTAAAGGACTCAAACACACACAAGACACATACCTCAGGACTCCGGAATTCCAAAGGTCCGAGGTAAAGAACAAGCAAAAAAAAGACACACCTTGGGACTCTGGAATCCCAAAGTTCCGAGGTAAAGAACAAAGAAGGAGACCAACCTCGGGACTTTGGGGGTCCGAGGTTCTGAGGTTAGTGAAAGAAAAATAACAAAAGAGAGACCTCAGGACTCTAGGACTCCAGAGTTCCGAGGCAAGAAAAAAAGGAAAAGAACAAAGCAAAAGCGAGCAACAACAGGGGACCCATATTGTACACAAGGAAGCTAATGGGGAATGGATATACAAGGCATAACAAGACTACAATAATACCCCTAAGAAGGATGTACAATAACATATTTTTTGTCATCTCTTCTTGAATCTTCCTAGGATTATCGTCTTTAGTAATTTTTTCCTTCATCATATAGCCTCCACTGGCTTCCAAACTAGGTCCAATACAATAGATTTTAGGATCTCAAATAACTTCTCCATTTGTATGCATGATCAATCTAGTATATAAATTTTTGGAACCACACTAATGAAAAGGCAAGCACAAAAATCTCTTCCATGCTAAAAACATCTTCAACATCAATCTGAAAAAGGGGTTATAAGATCTTCATTTTTCTCCCCCCCTCAGATAGTGCATACTATATCTATTACTAAAAGAAGTAACACTAGTAGAGGATGTGGACCCATCCTGACATTTTTTCTCCACCTTTTCTTTTGATTCCTTCACCCACATATTTTGCATCTTCTCCTTTTATATATTGATATCAATATTCTTTACTAGATCATTCTTCCTATTTCTTTCTCCATATAATTTGGCAATGCATCCATGTTTGTTACAATTGTAACATATGAGACCTTCCTGATAAAAATTTCTATTTGTTCTATCATTTCTATCTCTTTTGATGTTTCAACTTTTTTTCAATCTCTTCTATACTCAACATCTTTATGACCCAAATTGTTGCAAGTATAACGTCCATTAAAAGTATAAACATTTCTACCATTTAAATTTTACATCATCCTACTTCTGCACTTATTAGCATTATGACCAAGTTTATTATTGTATGTTTGGATTTTGGTACCTGCCAATTAGTTAGAAAAACAAGAAACTAGACATAACAATGAAACATTAGATATAAAGACCAACCTAGTTAAACTAGTTTAAACCAAGGAAATATTTCAAAAGAGTCTCATTGTTCTCTCTCATAGAATTACTCAAGTCATCATTTTTGTTAGATCATTAAGCAACTAACCTTTGGAATGAAAACTCCAAGAATGCGTGATAATGGATAAAAATGATCTATATGCAACATGCACCTAAGATCTATGTGAGTATGATAAACTTACTAAGATAAATATTAGTTATGATAATGAAACTAACAAGCTATGCTAACATTATATATGCTAAACATGATAAAATGTTATACTAAAATGCTTCCCAATGATTAAGATAATTATTTACAACAAAGAGAGGTCATTCTTGATGAAATCGACTATAGTCGGGATGCATGGAAACTTGGATGATGGATAATGAGAGAAATGAGGCCTATTTATAGAATAAATGGGCAATTGGATGGTCAAGATTGAATAATCTTAAGAAGGGATAGGATTGAATGATCTACAATCCATGTGACACTTTCAAACCAATCCCATGTTGACAAGTGATAATATGAGAAGGCTTGAGAGGGGAGAGAAGAGGCATTAAATTCCTAAAAAGACATGAGGGTTACCCTAGAAGGGTTTGGTTAGGGTTGAGTTATTGGATAATCCTTTTATCCAAAGGATAACCTCTCGTGCAAGGGTTAAAGAGATAACGATGGTCAAATAAATGAATGCTTGAAGAGACCCATGGGTTAAATGGATAGTTAAGTTAGAGACAAAGTCTCTAACCAAGGGTTACAAGAGGGTTAACCATTAATGGTTTCAGAAGACTTTGGGGGCTATCTTGCAGAAGGGATAAATCCTTTAATAGTTTATGAAGACTTTGCATGTTTTTAAGAAGTGACCCCTTCTTAAGGAATGTGCAAATGATTAGGAAAGGGGTTAGGCTCAATAGAAGGGATTAGAAGAGTCCATAAGAGGTAGGAGAATGCAAGTGGGATTTTAATTAGAATAAAATTTATTTATTTCAATTTATTGCTGCAACTTGTATTTGGATAGATATTTAAATATACATTGATTTATTTAAATGTGAATGTGAATTTTGGATTTTATTTAAATAAATCTTAATTAATTTAAATGAGAAAAAAGGGGGATAAAGAATTAAATGCTTGAAGACTTGAAGGAATTCATTAAAAGCTTGAAGACTTTGAGGGAAACCATTAAAGGCTTGAGAATTCTCTAGAATGAAACCATTAAAGGTTTGATGACTTTAAATGAATCCATTAAAGGCTTGGAGACTCTAGAGGAAAACCATTAAAGGCTTGAAGACTTTAAAGAAATCCAATAAATGTTTGAGTTGATGAGTTTTGGGTTAACCTTTGGTGTAGGAATGTGCAAACCATTAAAGGGTGATTAGGCTAATAATAGGGGTTTAGACATAATTAGGAGAAAGGTAAACTTGCAACTTGCATTTTCTAGAAAGTGCAAGTGGGTGAGGGATTTAGGATTTTAAATAAATATTAATTTATTTAAATATGAGGGATGGATTTTGGAGATTTAAACAAATATTAATTTATTTAAAGAGTGGCTGCGAGAAGTTGAGTCCCACTTTTGGGCAAAAAGAGGAAGTGTTTTCCCTAATTTTCAATTTTTTTGTCGATTGATGCCAAAATTTGAGGCACTTAGATATTGAATCTGGAAAAAATTCAGTAATAGAAAATGTAGTTCTTGGAGTCTAATTTTCAAATATATAATTTATTTCAATACCCACATGGTAGAAATTGCTTTTTAGTAGGCATGTTTAAAAACCACTTTTTCAAAATGTCTGTTTCAGGACCATACCACATGTGTACGACCACCATATTTTGATGTAACTAAATGAATTTTTGCAAATCCTTCTAGGAAAAGATACCTAAGACACCAAATATTGATGAGAATATTTTTTCTTATTTTTTAATTGAATATTTTTTTTAAATTAATTTTTATTTGACTATAAAATACATTTTCAAAACATCTCGTGTACGACCACCATAATTTGTTGAAAATTTCATATTTAATGTTTTTTTAATCTTCAAAATAATTGTATGTAGATTGATGCCATATAATTTATTTTCCAAAAAATCTAAAAACAAAAAAGTTATTAAAGTTTTACTGAACCTCACTATTTTACATTTAGGTACCACTTTTGATTAATAAATAATGAAAAAATCGTAAAAATAATCATATCACTATAAAATTTATATTTTTTAAATCTAAATAGTGAGAGCTCTAATGGGTTTTCGTTCCATCAAAAAATATGATCAGGAAGACCTTCAAAAAATTATGACAAGGAAGAAATCTAGTATTCCAGTACCTTAGCCATTTTTTTTGAGGTCCAAGCATAGGCTTGGTCCCACCAAGCCTAACCCGAAGCCAAAACCAAGGCATATGTGTGTTTCCCGCTCCATCTTTTATGAAATGGGCACCCGCTATTTCAAATTCAAAAAACGGGCACCCATTTTGAAATTTGTAGCATTTTAAGAAACGTGTGCACGTTTTTTAAAACGTGTACCCATTTTTAGAAACGTGTACCCATTTTTAGAAATGGGTGCCCATTTCTAAAAATCGTGCACCTGTTTCTCTACGGTGGTCCGATCCTAAACGGGCACCCATTTTTTAAACTGTGCACCCATTTTATTTTTATGGGTCGAGGCTTCGAAGCTAAATGCGTGTCCATTTCTTAAAAAATAGGTGCTCATTTCTAGCGGCAAACTTTTTTGCTTGCAGACTTCCGCGGAATTGGAACCCAACTTCTTGCACCCACCCTGAATGTGAGAGGTGGGATTTTGTGGATTTAAATAAATATTAATTTATTTAAATGAGAGATGGGATTTTGGGGATTTAAATGTGAAGGAGGATTTAATTAAACAAATATGATTTATTTATTCAATTAATGGTCTGAATTTGGTTGAGTGAATTGAATCAAAAAAATTGAATAATTTATTTAATTGATAGGAGAAGAGGGTTGAGATGAATTAATAAAATATTAATTTAATTAATAGTTGGAAAAAGGGAAAGGATTAATTAAATGTGAATTTAAGTAATAGTTGGATAAATGATAAATAAAAAAATATAAAATTCATTTAATCAAGTGGACAAAAATAGGTGTCTACATTTTGCCCCTCTTTGAAGTGATGCGTGACCACATATTGATTCAAAATAAAATTGTTTGATGATGCTGATAATATTTTTGATTTGCCCTAGATGCTGATGGTTGGAGAATGATGTGATGATGCCCCCATAGGAGATGAATCAAATAGATTTATGCATTTTCTAGATTTGGACAATCGAGTCATTTGCCAATTAAATACTTGATGTTGATGATTAACTTGATATGATTTCCCAATAAAATGTAAATTTCTTGATTGTACTGATGTGTTTGCTTAGTTAGATGATTGATTGAGTTTGATTGCCCTCATGATTGTTGAGTGTCAATGATATAAACTCACGAATTGATAGGTTTGATAGGATTGATTGTATGACCTCATGATTAATGAGAGTCATTGATAGGTTTGGTTTTGATTGATAAGAGTTAAGGATATTAACTCCAAATGTGATGATTGTGTGACTTCATCATTAATATATTAGGTTAGATTAACCTCCTAATTGATAAAAGTTTATGATAGAAACTCCAATTTTGATGATTTTGTGACTTCATCATTGATAAGATAGGTTTGATGAACCTTTGATTGATAAGAGTTTATGATAGAAACTCCAATTTTGATGATTTCATGACTATGCCACTCATAGGATAGGTTTGATGAACCTTTGATTGATAAGAGTTTACGAAAGAAACTCCAATTTTAATGATTATGCGCCTACCTCACTGATAGGATAGGTTTGATAAACCTTTGATTGATAATATTTTATGATACAAACTCCAATTTTGATGATTTTTTGACTGTGCCATTGATAGGATAGGTTTGAGGTTGATTGATTGCATGAACTGATGGTTGATGAGAGTCATTGATAGGTTCTCAAAGAGATTGATTAAAATTGTGAAGGAGTTGATAGGATAACTTTTTGATAGATAATTGATATTTGATTGATTGATATCACATTGCAGGAAAATTTAGATGTGCTGATGTTGGTGCATCTAGGGGAGCACCACGGTGATTTGATGTGCTTATGTATGATGATGTGTAACTAATATGCAATTATGATGATGATGATAATGATGATAATGAATGTAAATGATGATAATGAATGCAACTAAATTAAATTATGATAATGAATGCAACTAAATACAAGGGTGATAATGAATGCAACTAAATACAAGGGTGATAATGAATGCAACGTTGTCATTCTGTTGGTCAATTGTTTGTGCCCTTTTCATCATCATTGAGATTTTAAAAATGTTAAAAGTTATTACAAACATAGATAGTATAATTGAACCATGATGACCTGAGTATAACTTACATGGATTTTGATATTGCAAGACGGTACAAGCACTGACGTATAATTGAACCAAGATGACCTAAGTGTTGTTTTTGTAAAACACACAAGAGTTAACCATTAGTATATGCAAATCCAAAATGTCTTCGATGATATGTTTCCAATCATGTTTTACGAAAAATTTTGCATAGTACTAATGGTCCACTCATAGATAGAAGACAAAGAAAATATCAAACCCCTTCCTTGCTTCTCTAGTTCAATACATCCTTGACTTTCTCAAGAGATCTAATAACCAAAAATCCAAATTCAAACAATAAAACCTCCATGCCAAAGTGTGCTAATCATGAATCAAAATAGATCATCCATAGTATTATGTTTTACCGATCCAGATGTTGAATTTGACAAATGGTTTTGAAAATTGTGTCTTATGTTTGATGTTGAGTTGCATTTTGATTCTTGTTTTGGGGTGTTTCCTTATTATTGTTTGCTTGTTTGTTGAAGCCTAAAGAATATTGTCTCCCCCCCATTGAGTTCAGGATTTTGTCCCAAGTCTTGACACAACCTTTTGTTATGGATATACAAAATGATCTCCAAGCCATGGTGAGACATTACTGCCATGCTGAGATGGATATGAGGCTTTTTATTATGAAATATGGATAATGATAGCGAAAAGAGAATATATGATTTGTACTAACATATGGAAGAATCAATTTATCACAAATAATGCATGTTGCCAATTTTTCACTACTTGCTTTTATTGCACCTTTTTAATTTTTTTTAATTTTTAGATTGATTTTTTTTGTTGTATTTTTTATTTTTATGAGAGATGAAACATGTCTTGCCATCAATTGATAAAGATAAGGCTAACTAGAACAAAATCCAATAGCCATACTGATCTATGTCATTGTTTTGATTCCTTGATGATCAATAGGAATGTCTAGTTTCAAAGAGTGAGTACCTCATTTAAGACCGATCTATTTGGTTTCGAGTGTACCCTTCCTTGTATAAGACATGTTGATGTTGATAGATTTTGATCAATGGATTGATTAACAAGACATATGATTAGTTTGATTGTAGATAGACATGATCATATTTTATTGATCATATTACGAATGGATGAATGAACAATTGAGGTGGAAATGGATGTGAGAAAGACAAAGATAACTTATTATGGAACATGAAGGGACATATCAAGAGCTTTTTGAAACAATGTTTTTTTTGTCTTTAGTTTTAATTAAGATCAAGGATGGAAAAGGGGATATGGATAGGAGAAGAAATATAATAGAGAATAATGGGTGATGGAAACAATGAATAGATGGGATAAGGAATATGGACTAGAGGATATGGATAAGGTGAAGCAAGATCATAGATATGATGGATTTAGATAAGGTAATGGACATTGGAGGAAGGATAATGGGAGATGTGGTAGGAAGAATAGAGTGGATGAAACTTGCCCCCAAGTATAGAGGTCTCCATTTGCAAAAGGGTGATATGTGAGATTGTCACAGTGTCTAGCACCACCTGAATAAGTGTTTATGAACATTTCAAAGATAGAGACCCAACCCACACTTAGAACCTCTGAAAAATCCAACTGAACATATCTAGCAACTAGGAAACATACTCAAAAGGGAAGAAGAATCCCAAATTGGACCTAGGTACTTAGTCTCTGATTACCCATGTGTGTGCAAGTGGGTTCATTCCATCTCATATGATCATTCTAATATTCAGAATCCAACATGACTAGCTACATGAGTTACCCCGACTTCAAAAGCATCTTGGATAGAGCCTCATTGCTAGCAAGCGTCCATAGCTCTGACAAGGTTATCATTGTAATCTCATGAATATTGCTCTTTTTTTAGCTAGGTGTCCATAGCCCCGATGGAGTTACTCACATGTTCCCAAAGCCAAGCATTTTGATTTTGCATTTTAGCTCTTTTTTTTGCTCATGCTCTTGTTTTGATCTTTTGATATTTCTTTTTTTCTTTGTCACTAATTTTTTGTGCATTGGCTCGTAATAAATGAAGCTCACATGGGTTTGAGAGTTACAGTGGCACTGGAGTAGGATTTTAGATTTTTCACTAGCCATATCTTCGACTAAGAGATCACAATGATTTAGAGAAATTGATTAAGTGTATGAAATATAGTAATCAGAAGATTTTGGCATCATGATACAATAAGTGATTCTCTTTCTAGATCGCATATGCATGTCAACCAAAAGATAATATTAAAGAGGAACAACCTCAGATTATGAAGTGTTTCATTTCAATGATATCTAAAAAATGGACTTAACATAAGATCGAGTGTGGGTAAGCATGTGAAAAAATGACATAAATGCATATCTCACAGATGAAATATTTGTGCAAAGGATTGAATGGGAGGGATGGAAGGATGGAAAATAGGTGTTGGATAATAGATAGGATGTTGGATGATTTGCACAAGGATAGATGGAAATATCTTCAAGCTGAATGTTGGCACACATCTTGAGAGGTGGTGGAGTGATGAAGGAAACATGGATTTTAGATTTTGATATTTTGAGGGAGGAGTGGATGTAGATTTTGGGACATAAGGACCCAAAATGGATGAAGGAGGTCATAGAAGAATAGACTTGGAAAGTGGGAGACGTATATATAGACGATTGGAGGAAGTTTTTGGAGCGACAAGGCTAGATGCCAATTTTTAATTTTCTTTAGATTGTAATGCTTTTATGGGAATCCACATTGATTTTTATTTTTATTTTCTTTCTAGTTCTTTGGAATGCATTTCTTTTATGAGTGACTTAGGAAGCCACATAGTTTTTGAGTTTCCCTTTTGCTTATAAGGATTTTGTATACTTTTGGATATTTCTTTTTTTAATTTTGGATCAGATTTTTCTTTGATTTGACATGTCTTTTAGACTGGACATGTTGATCTTTGGATGTATGTGGATATTTAGGCTCATAGAATTTATTTTTTATTTACGAATTTCTTCCAAAGGGAATGGGATTCATGGATGGATATGAATGATATGGATATATTTTGGATGGGTTGATATAAGGTCCTAAGATGGATAGAAGGAAGGAAGGCTTTGACTTTGGAATGAATGGACCTAAAATAGAGTTGGAGGATGAAGGGGGATGTTTATGTGGGGATTTAGAAGAATGGATACCTTGATCTTGACTTAGAATAGGATCATTTGAGTTTGTGATTTTCTCTTGATTTTGAATTGGACCATTGAAGGAGATGGAAGGGATATCATGATCTTTCTTGGGAAGTGGATGTTGAAGGACACTCTACTCTTGATATGAAAGGGGATCATCATGGGTAGAATACCAAAAGATTAGGGGATCATCATAACATTCCTGACAGGTGGGATCTTGATAAAAAATGGGATTAGATTGGATATTCATGATATCTTGATCTTGATTTATGCTAGGACTTATTTCCTTTGACTTTGGATTATCCTATTTTTCAATCAATGGTAAATGGTCATACAAGTGATGGAGATTATCTTAAACTTTGATCCTTGTTGGGAGTGCGAATTTGATATGAGATACTTAAGTCTCAATAGGGAAAATTCTCCTTATTGATTAGACTTAGTTAATCTAATTTGGAGCTTTGTTTCATGATGAAGGATGATATATCCTGATAATGAAACATTGCTAAAAACCAGAGATCAGATTAAGAATTGAGCATGTAAGTTTGTTTGATCTGAGTTTATTTGGATGGTTACACTTGTGATATTCTAAATCTCTCATGTTTAAGCTGAAACTGATGTATCTGATCAGTGAAAAAGGACAACTTTGAAAAGAGTATCTGAAAATGTTTATGGTTTTCTAAGAAAAATTCTATTTTTCTCTTTTTTTTTAGTGATGACATCTTGATGTACTAAAATAAACAATGAATGCACTAAAAGATTTACTAAATGCACTATTTTGGATCCTCAAAGTGCTATTCTACCCTTTGTATGCACTAAACTGGTGTTAATTTTCTCCTGGTAGTTGAAAATTTTGTTTTCTTGACGCGTTATTGTATTCCTTAGATGTGCTAATGTTTGTCTCTAATGTGCTAATGTTTGTCTCTAATGTGCTAATGTTTGTCTTTGATATGCTAATTTTTGTGTCTGATGCACTAATGTTTATCTCTGATGAGCTAAATTGATCTGTGATTGAAAGTTTTGACAAACTTGACTTTTGTTTTGAAATTTTTTGAATGTGTGATAGATGATCTTTTCATAAAATGATTAAAACACAACAACAAGTAAGAAGACAATTTGTTTTTGTCTATAATCTAAAAAATGAGTGTATGTTTGATAAGATCTTTTCAAATCCCCATTTGTTTTCATTTGTTTGAACAGAAAGACACATCAATCAAACTCTTTAATCTCAAGGTTCATTAATAATATCAATAGCTCACAACTTAATACTCCTTCATCTGAAACAACCTTGTCACACCCTAGGGTGTGCCCATTTTTGGCCTTTTGTTAGAAGTTTAACCAAAGAGAATTGTTTCTCAATTGGATCAATTTCTTGGGATATGTACGGTGAGTGTCTTGGGGGCATATTATTCCCCACCCTTGCATTATGATATTAGAAATGTTTGGATAACGAACTCGGTGAGGCTTCTACTCCTAAATATTTTTAGTAAGGCTTTCATTCAGTCTTCAATGATAAACTCCCCCAAGAGGCTTCCCAGCCTTTAGAACAAAGGCTTTACGTATCTCAAGGATACAGAGGGAAGGATAATAAGTGAGCAAAACTATTGGATGTGATTTTCAACACAATCCACATTTGATTATAGTGGGTTGGAATACTTGGCGTTAGCCGTTCCCCACTTAGGTGATTCCCCTCTTACCAGCCTTATGGGCTTCTTAGGAGGGAAGGCCTATTAAAGGTTGTATCTTAATTGCAATAATAGAAAGAAAGAAAAAGACTGAGTCTGGCTTTTTTATCATCCAATGATGGGGAGAGCATACACCTATCAATTTTGAATCACGGTAGACAAGTTTGTTCTTTTTATCCCAATATTGCAATGTGATTTAATTGCTACTTGGAGATGTTGCTCCAACAATCATGGTGTTCTTTTTATCCAAGATATAAATTTGATGAATTGTTGCTTTTAAGCCAACAATCACAACGTTTGAACCTTAAAAAGATTTTTGAGAAATAAAACCTGGTCAACAAATAAATCATGAATCAAAACTTGCAATGATGAACCTTGATAATTTTGAAAAATTTTGCAAGAAAAAGACTTGAAACTTGACTAAGATGTTTTTTTCTTTGTTACTTTGTAAATGAAATGTGGATTATCTTCTTTTATTCCTTTGTAACAAAAAGAAAAAAATTCTTGTTCTTTTTAAATTGTACCAAAGAACAATGTGAACTAACTTGCAAGAAAAGAAAGGTTTATTTGTTGTTCATTTTAACCTTTTGCAATAATTGAGATCCTTTTTAAAGCACCAAATAAGAGATCAAGTTTTTTTTTATCCTTGAAAAAATGAATTGTGAGTTATTTTTACCCTTTGCAAGAAAATAAGTGAATACTTTTTACCTTTTATAAGATAAAAAATCTGAAAAATAAAGCAAAATATTAATCTAACTCCCTTGTACCTGGAACAAACATTAGCACCTGCAAAAACCCTTTGGAAAGTTAGTGAAGATTGTGAGCTTACAAGCCTAGAATTTCTTTTGTGTTAAAAAATTTACTTTCTGTCTATAACTGATGTGCTAGAAAACAATCACATGCACCAGAAGATGGAACAAATGAGCTACTTTCCAAAGTAGATGTGCTACTCTGGGGCAACTAAGCGCTATACTAATGATTCTATGTGCTAAGAGAAATTAAGACATATTAGATTGGAAAGGTCTTATATGCACTAGAAATAAGTGTAGATGCACTACTCTAGCCTTCAAATGCACTATAGTAGATGACAGATGTGCTAGAATATCTATTGTATGCACTATACTTTTGCACTTATGTGTTGTTTTGATATTCTTTTTGAAAAGTACCTCCAACCTGTGTGCAAAATAGTTAAAAATTCATGGGTTTGAGCCCCACGGCACCAAAAATGTATACCTCAATGTTGGTACCTTCCAATTAATTAGAAAAATAAGAAACTAGACATACCAATGAAACATTAGATATAAAGACAAACATAGTTAAACTAGTTTAAACAAGGAAATATTCCAAAAGAGTCTCATTGTTCTCTATCTCATAGGATTCCTCAAGTCATGTTTTCTCTTAGATCATTGAATAAATAACCTTTTGAATGACATCTCCAAGAACGAGCGATAATGGATAAAAATGATCTATATGCAACATGCAGCTAAGATCTATGTGAGTATGATAAACTTACTAACATAAATATTAGTTATGATAATGAAACTAACAAGCTATGCTAACATGATAAAATGTTATACTAAAATGCTTCTAAATGATTAAGATAATGATTTAGAATAAAGAGAGGAAATTATTGATGAAATGAACTATAATTTGGATGCATGAAAACTTGGATGATGGATAATGAGAGAAATGAGGCCTATTTATAGAAGAAATGGGCAATTAGATGGTCAAGATTGAATAATATTAACAAGGGCTAGGATTGAAGGATCTAAAATCTATGTGACGCTTTCAAACCAATCCCATGTTGACAAGTGTCAATATGAGAAGGATTGAGAGGGGAGAGAAGAGGCATTAAATGCCTAAAAAAGCATGAGGGTTACCCTAGGAGGGTTTGGTTAGGGTTGAGTTATTGGATAATCCTTTTATCCAAAGGATAAACTCTTGTGCAAGGGTTAAAGAGATAACCATGGTCAAAGCAATTAATTATTAAAGAGACCCATGGGTTAAATGGATAATCTTTTTCTGAAATGGCTCCTTCTTAAGGAATGTGCAAATTATTAGGAAAGGGGTTAGGCTAATTAGAAGGGATTAGAAGACTCTAGAAGAGGTTTAAGCATGCAAGTGGGTTTTGTAGGAGAATGCAAGTGGGAGGGATTTTAGGATTTTAATTGGAATAAAATTTATCTATTTCAATTTATTGGTGCAAATTGCATTTGGATAGATATTTAAATAAATATTGATTTATTTAAATGTTAATATGAATTTTAGATTTTATTAAAATAAATCTTAATTTATTTAAATGAGAAAAAGAGGGATAAAGCATTTGAGGTAAACCATTAAAGGCTTGAGAAGTCTCTAGAATGAAACCATTAAAGGCTTCAAGTCTTTAAAGAAAGCCAATAAAAGTTTTAGTTGATGGGTTTTTGGTTAACCTTTGGTTTAGGAATGTGCAAATCATTAAAGGGTGATTAGGCTAATAATAGGGGTTTAGACATGATTAGGAGAAAGGTTAACTTGCAACTTGCATTTTCTAGAAAGTGCAAGTGGGTGAGGGATTTAGGATTTTAAATAAATATTAATTTATTAAAATGTGAGAGATAGGTTTTTGGGGATTTAATAAAATATTGATTTATTTAAATGTACAGGAAGATTTTGGGGATTAATTTATTTATATGTGAAGGAGGATTTAATTAAACAAATATGATTTATTTATTTATTTAATGGTTTGAATTTGGTTAAGTGTATTAAATCAAATAAATCAAATAATTTATTTAATTAATAGGAAAAGAGGATTGGGATGAATTAATTAAATATTAATTTAATTAATAGTTGGAAAAAGTGAAAGGATTAATTAAATGTGAATTTAATTAATAGTTGGATAAATGATAATTAAACAAATATAAAATTCATTTAATCAAGTGGACAAAAATAGGTGTCTACAATTACAAATGTAACACTGATAATTAAATAGTTAAGATTTGATTTGATTTCTACATTCACTAGCTCTATGCCCAAGCTTATTGCATGAAAAACAATTTACCATTGAAAGTTGATGAGTACCTGGTTTGAGTGGGAGCATAAGACCTCTTGAATATATTTTTATTCTAGATATGAGGCGAAACATTTTGAATAGAGTTCCTTGCTTCATTAACAATCTTGTCTTCTACTAGATTCTTGTCAATAGGGCTAGGCATTGGTTCCACTATCCTATTCTCCTCTCTTAGGTTCAGTTCTTCTTCTACCATCTTTGACCAAATTTTATCTTTTGAGACATTCATAGTCATAGCTACATCCTTAGTCTAATTATAGACTTGTGCTAGTAAACAATTGCCTCTATAATTTTTCTTTACATAGTAAACATTTCCATTAGTTCTTGTACCTTTTGCAACCAATTTTATGAAGCTTACCTTTCTAATTTCACACACTCTCATTAAATATGACCTTATATACCATTTGATACACATCTAACTCACACTCAATAGATTATGTCTCAACCCTTTAGGATAATAAACATCATCATTTTTATGATTACCATGAATAGAAATGCTTCATTTTCCATAAATCGGTGCAACTTCCCCTCTTGCAAGCTTGACCGATCAGCCATCATATTTCTCAAAGTTAATAGACTTGTCTCTATCACTAGTCATATGATTTGAACATGTAGAGGTGATGATCCATGTCTTTGGTTTCACTTTAGTATGTAAAGTAGTCTTTATAGATTTATCTTAATTTCTGCACTATCCATCATTCTTTTCTTCTATAGCTAGGAATAAGTATTCTTCATTAAAGTCATCTTATTATTCAAATGATTAGGGCTTAGTTGAACAAAAAATTATCTTCTACTTGTCTCTATCATCTTTTCTGATATCCCCACATTTCCTCTATAGTTCTCCTTTCATTTGTCATCATCATTAGGTCTTCCACTATAATCCTCTTTATACATACATCTAAAAGCACAACGTCCTAGTGTTCCACAATTAATTTTTTTTAAGGGTAGTTTACCTTCATACATCCTAGTTCCTCTTCTCAATATTCTTACAATTTTTTCTTCAATCTCATCCAAGTCTTCATTCTCTTTTGGTTTTTCTTCAAGCTTATTTGTGGCTTTGAATGATGCTTCCTTCCTTTCCTTCTTGATGTCATCTAATTCTATAATCTCAAAGGT
Organism: Cryptomeria japonica; assembly: GCF_030272615.1. Classification (NCBI taxonomy): domain Eukaryota; kingdom Viridiplantae; phylum Streptophyta; class Pinopsida; order Cupressales; family Cupressaceae; genus Cryptomeria; species Cryptomeria japonica. The sequence goes on along the minus strand of NC_081406.1, from coordinate 179,812,828 downwards.
AGCAAGTGACCTGAGGAGCTGGTTCACAATGTATTTATTTATGTCATGACTTTCATCAATGTCATTCTTCTTCAGTTTATATCTTTTGGTTTTTCTTCAAGCTTATTTGTGGCTTTGAATGATGCTTCCTTCCTTTCCTTCTTGATGTCATCTAATTCTATAATCTCAAAGGTAGCAAGTGACCTGAGGAGCTGGTTCACAATGTATTTATTTATGTCATGACTTTCATCAATGTCATTCTTCTTCAGTTTATATCATTTGGGTAATGTTTCCATTATCTTCCTTACAACTTTACTCTCTTCTACCAATCCACCAACACTTTTGAAAATAAATTACCATTTCATTCCCTCAATCATTACAGCCTTCAATGTTTTTGTCATCAAACATTCCCACATTCTTAAATTTGTGTTGTACATTTGTAATCTTGTATTTATTTCTCTTCTCATCTCCTTCAAATATATTGTTTATCTTGTCCCAAATTTCTTTAGCTGACTTAGCCCTTGTGATTTTGATATACACTACATTTTTCAAGCAAGTTACAATTTTAATAGCAGCCTTTGCATTACTTTCTAATGCTTGGATTTCATCAAAAGTTTTAGGGTCATTCTATGATGCAGTACAACTTTTTGTAATGTTTTCCCAAATATCAGCCAACATAGTAGCTAAATGATACTCCATCCTTTCTCTCCAATAAGCATAATTTGTGCCATCAAACTTCGGAGCCTTGAAGGTATAGTCTTGTGCCATCCTGGATCTTCCTCAAGCAATTAAGCTTCAAAAGAAGATCATCACTCTGATACCAATTGTTGAACACACCACAAGACTAAGAGGTGAGGGGGTGAATCAATCTGGACCTTAAAACACTTAAATACCTTTGATCTTCAAAATTAAAACAAGCATATAATCTCGACAGAAATAAATTATGAAAGCCTGAACTACAAAAAATTTCATGAATATTATATTTACATCAATAACCCAATCAAGGAGAAACCACGTTGGGAATAAAACACAATATAAATACAATCTATTAAAATGTTGCCTCTAGAACCCTTTACTCCTAAGAGGAATTGCATATCTAAGGTGAACAACCTTATGGAAAGATACAAATTAGTTGCAAGACTTAAACACATTTTTTAGGGAAAGATACATAAAGTTGCCATGAGACTCACTATCTTCCGTTAGAGAAAGGAATAGGTAAATTGGAATAACCAAGATCTCCTGATCATGAAATTGACCTTGAATCATTGGCTCAAGTGATTGATATCACTGAAAAATCTTCTTACTTCAAACACAAAATTTGAATACTATCACACTGAGAATATCATCATCAAATCTCTCCATAATAATCTTTCACACATCTCCAGTACCAAATTTTTGTTGTAGATCATCCACACCATCTACACATCAACATACACTTATTTTTCAATCTCACTCATACATTTTCACTCTTTTATATGCAAGATTAATCATCAACACCCTTAACTTTATTACATATATCTAGTTGCCTAGGCCTAAAATGTCAAATGCAGTCCTCTCCAAGAGATAGAGAGGACCAAAAAACATTACAATACAATATTTCCAAATGAGGATAATGGACCACACACACTAGCACATTCTCCAAGGTTGGCATCGACTGAAATGTGTAGATGAACAATGAAGCATGCCAACCAGTTAGCCCCAAAACATTCTCCAATGCATGAAACTCAATGCAGATCTACACATGTCCCAATGAGACTCATATTAACATCCAAACTCAACCACCAAATAATATATAGACCAAAAGAGTATGATAATAAGGCTTTTGTGCAAGATAGATTTTTTAGGGTTCTTAAAATCTATGATACCCTCACTCAAGGAATATAAAATATAAAAACAAAAAGAGATCTTATCCTTATATTTGAAATGATTAACCAACACAAAATGATGGCCAAAAACATTGGTAAAGTGACCGTTAAAGGATGAATAGTGCATTAGTTCCTTAAGCATAGTATCCCAAAGGGATTTGATGGAGCTCATTTCAAAGCTACTCTTTTGGTCTAAATATTATTTGGATCATACTCTTTTGGTCTATATATTATTGCCTCTCTTCATAAGTTTATTAGATTATTGCAGGAAATAGGGGAGGCCTTTTTATTATTGCCTCTCTTCATAAGTTTACTAGAATTCAACTTCCTCCTTTTGTTTCCAGCCCTAGTCACAAAATCTATCTTGCACAATCTGACTTTTAGGAACAAAGGTATTGTCACTCTTCTCATTCAGGTTATTCTAAGGATTATTCTAAGGACAAAGGTGGTAGATCACCATTTCCACATCATTTGAACCCCAAATACCCCCATCTAAACTTGGATAAGGAGACTCTTGATGATGCCTTGGGTCTCGCTAGGGATATAGTGGTGAACACCATTATGATGGAAAATGGTATTTCCATGAAATCAAAGAGATGAGCCTTAATATTAGGTAGAGATATTCAATCTATGTTGGGTGAGGGTGTTGAGCATGGTGAGTCGTGGGTGGATAAAGAAGGCAGAAATGTGGTTGCATCTCTTCAAAAGGTTGTGATTAAGTATGAAATCAGATGTGGTCAAGTTTAGCCATAATGTGATTAAATGGTCACCAAGTAGTATGAGGATATTGGTTGAGAAAATTGAAATGCTACAACAAGGCAACCTTCAATTCACCGATTTGAAGGACAAAGGCAATCAGGCTAGTTTTGAAGAGGGCAAAGGTCCATGCACCAATACCTAAGGCCATCTCAAAAATTTTGTTGATTAGTTGCTGAAGGACTTGCATGATATTAAGAAGCTTCTTCAAGAGGCTTCTAAGTATGAGGCTTTTAGTTTTAAAGTCTTAAAGAACCTAAAGCAACTCATTTCTTGTGTTTTTCTCTTGTCTTGGGGCCTGGTGCCTTGTTGTTGTCTAGTCTCTTTCCTCTCCCTTTTATTTAGCTATTGTTCTTGTTTTGTTTTTCCGATGTCTTGTTGAAGGTAGCTTTTTGTATATAGGGTTTTAGGTCCCTTCAAAACATGTTTGACCCTTTAATCAAAACCATACACGAGATAATTCAATAGTATTGGAACACATAAATAGTATTTCTTATATATTGCAGCTTCTACTACACCATCCTTACTTCATCATCATACCATAACACATAAGTACTCTTTCTTGCATATTGAAATTCCACTACACCATCCTTAATTTAATTGGTTGACATCGATGACAACATAAGGCATGTTGAAATCAATGACAACACAACACAACAACTCAAGTTTCCAACAAATCTCTTGATTGGTCTATTGTGTAACTAAAATTTAAGTAATCTAAATAGATTAATTATTTCACAAGATTATTTATTGATAATATTATTTAATTTCTAAGTTTTAATATCGACTAGTACATAATAAGTGTCATTATTGGCATTGAGTTCCCTTGTGCTCTTTGGATTCAAATTGACTAGATGTATTGGCATGATTTCAATCCTCTATTCCTAGATGGTCCTTCCTTGGACTATCTTGTTCCTATAAATGCTTATAAGAATTGACCATTGGATAATAATAGAACTATGTACTTCATCACTAGGAAATACATGAATGTTGTGATGACATTGTGACTTATACTTATACTAGTAATTCTCTAGAGAATCTAGATGATTGTTTAGCCTACCAGGTATAACTACTAATACAAAAATTCTGAGATAATTAATCATATTTATGCTTGAATTGACATCTTGGCACTGAGAATTCCCATATTCTATAATTGTGAAATTTTTCTTATGTTCACTCATAGGCATCTTGTGTGTACATAACACCCAAGGATGAGAAGTGTAGTTAGATGACCTATATTTTCATCTAACATACTCCTAAGTTTCTTTATAATTTAGTGTCGCTCAAAATTGGGCATTTAGTAATTGAATGCAACAAGATCATCATCTTTCAAATTTAATTGCTTGGGATGAATACTTGTTAAGTATTTTAGGATACCACTGAGGACATCTTCTTTTTTATGGTAGCTCGTCTAGAGTTATATGACCTTCATTGGATGTCATGAGGGAACATTGAAACTCTCTTTTTTTCTTCTTTGTTTATTTAGTTCTCATAGTTTGTAATTAATTTAGACATCCTTAAGTAGCATCATACGACTCATCATCATCTTTGTATCTTGTTCTACTTCCATTTCCACATGGTTCTACATTGTTTAATGTTTTAGGAGTTACTTGATAAAAAGACAAAGGTTTTTGTTTTCTTCCTTCACATTCCTTTTAAGACTGGGAAGACATTTTACACACAACCTTGGATTTTTTTTTCCCTAAGGGGAGAGATTTTTTTTGATAATTTTTCATTATATTCAACACTTGTAGTTGAGAATGTATCATCCATCCAAGAGAATCTATGTTAAGGTTGCATGACCTCTCTTCTTCTCTCTTATTGGGGGCCTTTTTCACCATATGGAGTTTTATCCTTACCATTTTTTATCTAGTATATCTTTTTTTTTTCCTCTTTTGAGGAGTTATTTCCCTTTGGTTTTTGTCATTTTCTCTATTTGTGAGAGATTCATTTACATATAGGTCTTTTATCAAGGCTTATAGATAAGGCCTATCATTACATTTTTTCTCATTTTAGTTGCACTTAAGAGGATGTGTTAGATATGAATGAGATAATACCTAACTAGTTTCACTCGTAAATTATTTCACACCTTATTACTTTTTACTTAGAGTATTCTTGTGAATTTATATTTTATGTCTAAAGACATACTATTCAGATGCATGCTATAATCTTATTTTGTCTTACATCTCACCTTTGTTTATATATACAAATGTTTTTTTATTGTAATGAATAAGATAACCAGATTGTATATATAAATCCATTGATAGAATAGATTTATTCTTTCATGTTGTATCTTTGTTGTACTTTCATGAAAACTCTTTAATCTTAATGGTTATCTCCATAGAAAAATATTGCATGATATAGAACACTTCGTACCCTCTTGAACTCATATATCAAGAAAGGAAGAAAAATCGATATGAATTTGATGAAATGAGAAACAAAACTCACGAGTACATGTTGACATATACAAGACATATCAACAATCATAAATTTATCCTCAGTCTCTAAAATCAACCTTATATAAAGTAAATATAAATTTATGATCTCAAGATAATTATCTAAATGATATTTTAATCTTATAAAATACATTAATTTAAAATCTCAATACCTACCTTAATCCTCATATGTGTTATTGATTATTCTTTTACTTATATATATTTAATTATTCTAATTTATCAATGTGCTAATCCAACTAACACTCATTATTAATCTACTTTATTGGATTAGTCTATATTCCACTGAAGGAAAAATCTAAGCAAAATAAAAAAGTGAAAGACTCTAAACATTGTGGACCCTTAAACATAGTGCAAGTGAAATCAGTCTAACCATGTGGGATGCACTTGATCATCCTCAATCACATGCATGGGGCCTAAAAGAAGCAAGAAGACAAAGAATCTTCACTTTACATGCTCATCTTATACTTTTTGTTTTCATTACATTGGATCACATTTTTATGGGCGGTGGTCGGTACACATGCATTAACATGAATCTTTCCACCGACAATCGTGCTGCACATTTGGATCCATCCTAAAATTTAAGACTTGCTTCTATAAATATTTTATAAGATTTTCTTTTCTTTAAGAAGCATTGTGAAGCTGTGGCTTTCCTCAGCTAGAGTAATAAAGAAAGGGGACTTTACCATAGTAAATTAAGTATATGGGTTCTTTCTTCTCATTAGGATATGGTTTCTCACTTGAAATGAAATGTGTTTAATTTGGATGTCAAGGTATAACTAAAAGTAAAAGATAAACTCTATTTCAATGGAACAATATATTAGAACTATTAAGAATAGTTGTGAGAGATTTTTTTTATCCATTGAATTATGATAAGAGCATAATATTTTATGAGATTTTTTCTTATAAAAGGTGCTTGCATTTTGTGAGTAACAAAATGCCAAAGTTTTTTGCGGTTCATAATTTTTTTAATGCATCTTGTTTCTTCTACATATTTTGGGGCTCACAAGAATTTGTATGCATTTTGTATGATAGAGAGGAAGAGGGAGAGTACAAATGATAAAGAGGGGTAGGATAGAGAGAGATAGAGATATAGAGGGGGGGTGGGAGGGAGATAGAGATAGAAAAAGATAAGAGAGAGGGTAAGGGATAGAAAGAAATTTAGAGGGAGGGATAGGGATAGAGAGAGTTAAAGATAGGAATGTAGATAGAGAGAGAGAGGGGTGAGAAAAAGAATAGATGGGGCTAGAGGAAGGGAGGAGATGTAGTTAGAGACATAGTAATGACACAAAGGAGTGAGAAAGATATAGTTATACATAGGTAAGAAAAATATTTGAGGCAATTAGGGAGGAAGGGAGAGGAAGAGTTGCAGAGAGAGAGAGAGAGAGAGAGAGAGAGAGAGAGAGAGAGAGAGAGAGAGAGAGAGGAAAAAATATAAGTAGTGAGGGAGGGAGGGAGGAGTAAATGTGGAGAGAAAGTAAGAAAAATGGTAGAAAGATGAGGGAGGAAGGGAGAGGTAGAGTTAGAGAGAGAAGTGATAAAAAAGTGTACAGGAGGTAGAAAATGGAAGCTAGGGAAAGAGGTGAGGAAAAGAGTAGAGAGTAAAGAAGGGAGGGAGGGAAGTTAGAGAGAGTTAGGGGAGGGACAGAGGGAGAGGGAGAGATAAATTTTAAGATTAAGGTAGAAAGAGTTAGAGAGGGAGATAAAGAGAGAGGTAGGCAAAGATGGGGTACATAAGAGTGATATAGGGAGAGAGAAATTGAGAGGGTGGATCTAAGGGAGGGAGAGGTAGATAGGTGATAAAATGAGTAAGAAAGGAGGGAAGGAGAGGTAGAGGGTGAGAGATAGAGAGTGGTTATATGTAGGGGAGAGAGAGAGAGAGAGAGAGAGAGAGAGAGAGAGAGAGAGAGAGAGAGAGAGAGAGAGAGAGAGAGATGTATAGGTAGAGAGGGGAGGATGGAAGGAGGGGGGTAGAGGGATATGTAGAGAGAGATAGAGTTGGGGAAGGGATTGAGGGAGAGAGAGATGTATGGAGGGAGGGAGTGGTAGGAAGAGAGAGGTGGGTTAGATAGAGGAAGGTATAGGTAGAGAGGTAAGGAGGGAGGGAGAGAGTTGAGAAATAGAGTAGAGAGGGAAGGAGGGAGGGGAAGAGAGGTAGGGAGTGAGATACAAACATATAAAGAAAGGTGAGAAAACTAGTAGAGAGAGAGATAAGAATGCATGGAGAGGGAGGGATTGTCTAGTAGAGAAAAATAGAGAGAGATGAGAATAAATATTAGAGGAAAGGATGAAGGGAGGAATGAAAGGTAAATGGGTGTTGAAAGAGAGTGCATTGGAGGGAGCAAGGGAGGGGTAGATAGAGTAGTGAGAGAAATATGGAGTGAGATATATATATATATATAGGTAGAGAGAGGCAAGAAAAAAATAGATATATGGAAGGATGGATGGTGAGGTAGAGGTGGAGATAAAGAGAGATAGTACATAGGGAAGCAAAGAGATAGAGAAAGGTGAGAGGAATAGGTAGATAGAATGTGTATTGGAGGGAGGGAGATACAGGTAGGAAAGCAGGTAGAGGTCAAGGAGAGATATATAGAGAGAAGTGAGAAAAATAATTGAGAGGGTGTGTTGGAGGAAGAGAGAGAGAGGTAGGGAAGTAAGTAGAGGTGAAGAGGAGATAGATAAAGATAGAGTTAGAGTTAGAGATGGAAAGATGAAGGTATAGAGAGATGAGAAAAAGAGTAGAGGGTAGGAGAGAGAAATTTGGTGGAGGGATTGATGGAGAGGGAGAGAGATATTGGAAAAGATACAAAGGTAAAGAGAGAGAGATTAATAAAGTGGGTATGGAGGAAGATGTATGTAGAGAGAGAGAGAGGTTAGTAAGTATGGAGACAATTAGAGAGGTAAAGAGGAAGAGAGTATTATAGAGTGTTAGATAGGGGAAGAGATAGAAAGAGGTGAGAAAAATAATAGAGAGGGAAGGAGATATATACATAGAGATAGAGAGAGGTGATAAAAAGGGTAGAGAGGGAAAGAGGCATAGAGAGAGAGAGAGATCATCAAAGGAGAAGTATAGAGAAGGAGAGAAGAAAATGTAGGTAGAGAGAGGATATATTGGAGGAAGGAAGAAAGATAGAGAAAGAGGTGAGGGAGGGATAGGTAGGGAGTGAGAGATAGAGATGGAGAGATGAAAAATGAGTAAACAAGGAAGAGAGAGAGAGAGAGAGAGAGAGAGAGAGAGAGAGAGAGAGAGAGAGACAGAGAGAGAGAGGATTGCAGGGAGGGAGACAAAGTTAGAGAGCTAGTAATGAGTGTAAGATGGTGAGAGAGATATATAAGTAGGAAGAGGTAAGATAAAGAGTAGAGAGGGGAGGGAGGGAGAGGGAGGGAGAGGGAGGGAGGTGGAGAGGGTGCATTGGAGGGAACGAGGGTGTGGTAGACACAAAGGTAGTTTCAAAAAGTAGTGAGAGATATATACTGAAAGAGAGGCAATAAAAAGAGTAGAGAGGGAAGGATGGAGAAATAAGTAGTGTTAGAGGTAGAAAAGTTTGGATGGAGAGGGATATATAGAAAAAAAGATAAGAGATTTGGGAGGTGAGATGGAGGGAGAGGGAGAGAGAGAGAGAGAGAGAGAGAGAGAGAGAGAGAGAGAGAGAGAGAGAGAGAGAGAGAGAGAGAGAGAGAGAGAGAGAGAGAGAGAGAGAGAGAGAGTAATGAGTGAAAGATGGTGAGAGAGATATATATAAGTAGGAAGAGGTAAGATAAAGAGTAGAGAGGGGAGGGAGGGAGAGGGAGGGAGGTGGAGAGAGGGTGCATTGGAGGGAGTGAGGGAGAGGTAGACACAAAGGTAGTTTCAAAGAGTAGTGAGAGATATATACATAAAGACAGGCAATAAAAAGAGTAGAGAGGGAAGGATGGAGAAATAAGTAGTGTTAGAGGTAGAAAATTTTGGAGGGAGAAGGATAGAAAGAAAAAAGGATAAGAGAGAGAGAGAAAGAGAGAGAGAGAGAGAGAGAGAGAGAGAGAGAGAGAGAGAGAGAGAGAGAGAGAGAGAGGAGTATACAAGTAGAGAGATGAAGAGAGAGTGTTGAACATTATTTTGTCATTGATTACAAAAGAGTCAAAATTTTAGTGAAAATTAAATATAATCATACATTACTTCATGTGTCTAGTAGCTATAGTAATTTTAATAGATTATATCATAACACAACTAAGCATTTGAGTTTCAAAAGGACTGTGGCATGCTATGGTTGATAGGTATCTTAATGTTATCATTATGATATATTTGGAATTCATCTTGAGTGTTTATCAATTATGATATTTAATGGAAGAATATGTCATATATTTGTAAGGTGTACTGTTGAGAAATAGTATGTGCACCTAGTTACACTGCCACAATGTGTAGTTTTGCATTGTGTTGTAGTTGTGAGTTATGGCCTATGGTTTGGAAGATAAGTAATGCTACATATGAAGTATAAAATTCTAGAGTTTCAAAGGATAAATTTAATAAAAAAGAGTTAGGTGTAATGAAGTATTAACCATGCCCACCTTGATCAACTATGTAGATTGATGCTAGAGGATTGTATCAAGTGCCAACTAGAGGAAGCATGTGAAGTTATTTGGGACTAATAGTATCTATGTTGGGTAACACATAGTATGTACCTTCTAAATTAATGTATAGGCTTTTAGATATGGCCTATATTACATGTTTAATTTAAGGCTTATTCACATGGATGACTTGTAAACACATTAATCTTATTTAGGCTAAGATATGAATGTAATTATTATTCACACACACACACACAAACACACATAGATATAGATTTATATTTCCTAGTACATATGTTAATATGAATATCTATATATTATGTGAAATTATGCAGGTCATGTTATGTGAATAACATCTCAATTGTTGTTAACATTTCATATAAATATCATACTCATTGTGTACGAAAGTTTTGAAGAAGATTAGATTAGAAAGAATTTTTTGTTGAAGGTTTACATTTTATATCTCTTATATATTTTATTAAAAAAAAAATTATATGTTGATTAGGTGCTTAGATATTGGAGTAGCATATTTGTGTCTCTTATAGGTTGGTACCTACAAACGTACTTGGGAATTGGTGTCTCTAATAGGTTGGTACCTACGTCAAATTATGAATTCCTTATTATATTCCTATTTTCTTGTGAGTCTTGATTTGAAAAATAGACATATATATCTATTATCACCAATGTTTTTCTCTTCCATGTTTCCGCATAAATATGTTCTTTTGTGTGGATGTGTGTTTATGTTTTATCAATAAAGAATGACTATTAAATATTTTTATAATGGTTTGGATTTGTAGATGAGGAAAATCAGAATCAATACATAAAACAAAACAACACATGCAATCTATCTAAGCTAATCATAGAAACTCAGATTGAATGCTAATATTCCTAGTCCTACCAACAAAGTATAAAATGAACACAAACCATTCATTATTTCTTTAGGTAGACCTCACTGCTCTTCCTTTCAGTTCTAATGTGGATATGTTGCTCTCAAGAAGACAAGTGAATGAAACGATGAAAGAGAATGGACTTGATATGTGAATCTTAATCAAAATGTGTGATTAAAGATGACTGATTGGATAACTTAGAAAAAAATGACTGATGCTAGATAAAATGAGACAGAATAAGGATGCATAAAAAGTTAGATTGCTAAATTAACCGACAAAATAAAATTACTTGAAAGATAGATTATTAGACAATTGGATAGAATGAAATTACATGAAAGTTAGTTGCGTTGATTGAAGGGGAGGCCTCAATTTATAGAAAACCAAAGACTCGATGGATGGGAAAGATCAAAAATATTTTTAATTGGGTGGACAAACAAGATTGAACACACGACAGAGCTATCATTCAAGGAAGGATGAAGGAGAAGAAGGAAAAAGCGACAAAAAAAGAAAAAAACATATTTTGGGGGATGCATAACTCATTTTTGAATTAAAAATTAAAATTAATGAGATATTTAGGATTTTCAAAAATCAAAGATAATCTATGAGACAAAGTTACCATTTTCAAAATTGGGAAGATATTTTCATTTAAAAATTGAAAAAAGCAGACATTATCCTCATTCATGAAGATAACTAGGAAAATTTCATAAATAAAGATATTTATTTAGTTCGAATATATAATTAGATAATCGAATAAATAAAATGAATTATTCAACTATAGGTTAAAATAAATTATTCTTTAATTAATCAATTAAGATTATTTAATCAAGGGAACAATTTGTAATTAACCAAATAATGCAATATTATTTAATTAATTTTAAATGGAAAGAGGTTTGATGATAGATTAGGGCAGAATAATTAGTTAAAAGGGGTTTAATTAATTAATGAATTAATTAACCTAATTGGGCAAAATGATCACACTGATATCCAAAGACCTAAAAGGGGTCAAATTAAGTCAATTTGGGTCAAAACAGGTGTAATTAGAAAGAATGGGAAAGGCTGAAAAGGAAAAGAGGTGATTAGAGTGAAAAACTACAAAATAGGGCAAATCGGGTAAAACCGAGCAATATCGAGTAAACCGAGTCAAAGCGGGTCACCAGATGGAGAAGGGACAAATGTAACACCATGTGACTAGAAAAGAGGTCAAAATGAAACTTTGACATATGACTAGGAAAGAAAGGGGATCCAACAGTATCGAAAACAAAAGACGGGAAGTGGTGAAACCCTAAAAAGTAGACCTAAAACCGAGATGGAGAAAAAAGTCAAAATAGAAATTACCGAAGCGAGAGGAGAAAAATCCAACACAAGGGGGCTAAATCAAGGGTCAAAATGCAACTTTTTCACTAGGAGTGGGAAGAGAGGGGAAGAATCTAAATAGGTGTGAAAAAATTTAAACAGGAGGGTAGAATTAGGGGCAAAAAACCCTAATCGAGATGCAATTAGGCAAAACGTCACTGCAAGGGAGACAAGGGAAAGGTCTGACACAAGACAGATGAGGTTAAGGGAAAAATTCAATCATAAACCTGAAATGAGTAGACAAAGAAATAATCTAATCAAGGAATGGATGGGATAGAATCATGTGAAAATAAGGAAGTTTATACGCACAATAATGTTAAAAGTAGAGAACGAAGGTGGTGTAGATTTTAAGTGTCTACATGATTCATACTTAAAAAATTTATTAATGATAATTAATGTTCAATCAAGTTCAAATTTACATATACTGATTAACCCCCTCTTAGTATATAGATGTTCTTAATAATTGGTATTAGATAATATTTCCTTGGATGAAGCCTTAAATCCAAGATGGTACAGTCTGTTTCTCAAGAAGGCATTTTCAAACAAAGCACCACTCTTCAATGCATCCAATTATACATTTAGGAGTGTATTAATGGAAGCATATTTGATGGCCCTGGTTTCTAATATTTGGCAATCAATTATGGATGGGTATGAATTCCCCAAGAATCCCCTAGGATATAAAACTAAGAAGAACGATTGTAAGAAAATCTATTTTATGTGGTTTATCTAATTCTAATTTTCCAAAAATAATACATATTGTAGGACTATGAAAGAAGTATGGACTAAATTAAACAATATATATGAAGGAGGTGACAAGGTTGAATAATCAAAGCTTCAAACCTACCAAGGTTAATTAGAGATTATGAAAATGAAGGAATAGGAGAATATTGCTATAGTATCACCTTTGTTTGATGAAATTTTTAATGCCTTTAGAGGACTTGGTGAAGAATTAAAAGATATAGTGACTATGAAAGAGGTACCAAGATCTCTTCCCCTAAGGTTTGATCCTAAGGTTTCTATAGTGAAAGAACCTAAATATTTGAATACACTAACCATGAATATGTTATAAAAAAATTTGAATTCTTATGAGATAATGATGAATAATGATAGGTCTGTAAGAAAATAGGCAACATTCAGGGTGTCCAAAACTCAACATGATCCAAATTTTGATGATGAATCCAATCTAGAAGAAGAAAACTTTGTTAGAAATATATAGAGAGGTTCGAAAAGTAAAAAGGTTAGTTACCTTTCAAATGTTTTATTTGTGGTGAAGTAGGACATTTCATGCCTAAGTGTCCAGGAAGAACTATTACAAAATTCAAAAAAGGTTTTTCACCAATGAAGAAAATAAAATTATTCATTTGATGATGATGGTCAATTCACTTCTAGAAATGATGGCAAAAAATGGTTTATTCATGTATATGGAGACTACGAGAATGATGTAGAAGGAAAGAAGTACAAAAATGAAGATGATTAGGTAGATCTTTTAAAATAACTATATTGCATCGACAAATAAATCAAGACTAAAGAAGAGGATTGTTGAAGCATTAATGTTCTTGATTCCTCATTAATTTTATAATAGTGTCTATTATTTTATTTTTAGTTTGTTGTTTTAAATCAATGATACTAAGTTGATTTACGTCACAATTCTTGAAAGTGAATCTATCCTACAACAAAATTAGAAATAATATTCTATATTATAAACCAACATTTACGGCTATAAATCTTTTAGTCTTGGAACCAATATTCAATATAAAATTTAAATAACTTTCAATTCATATACTATAAACATAAAAAGTATATGGAAATAAAATGGATCAAATCCTTAAACTAAATAATTTAATCAATCCACTTTCTCACTTAGATAATCAATATTTAAGGTCTAGAGTAATTTTGGAGTTATCAATCATTCTTAGAGACCTAGTAGAATTTATATTTTCTCCTCCTTCAATTGTGAGGATTTTCACCATTGATGAAATGAAGGCAAAACATTTGGCTAAATATAGAATAAATAAATTTCACTATAACTATGTAATATGGTAGTTATAAGAGGCTTAATGTATATTTGCAATATGGAGACAAAAAGGCAGACGAAAAAGTTTTGGAGGTACAATAAAATATAATACATTTAGATGTTATAATGCAAGCATGTTATTTCTAGGTCACATTGTAAATTTTCTTGCATTATAACAAAAACACATTATGTGGACCTAAACCAAAAAAATATACAATGATCGAGAGTTGTTTCTTTTCATTTTATTTTCTTCATTTCCATCAAAACATGAGTGGGAGAAAATTTTACCATATTTTAAAGTTAAATACAATATTTCTCCCCATCAACAAGGCCCTAACAAGGTAAAGGTATTTTATATCAAACTTTTAAAATTTATTTCAGATTAAGTAGTGTTTTCTTGAATTGATTTAATTTTGTTTATTTTTATTTTAAATCAATCCAAAGCCTTCTTCTTCCCATCATAACCCTCCTCATAGTTAAATAAATGAAGAAATAAGGTAGAAGACCATTATATACAAAACCCACTAATTCCTATAATTGCCTTGCATCCTCTTGAAACACAAAATAATATTATATGAGAAATTGAAAACAACAAAACTGTAATTTAAGTGTTGATAGAAATGTTTGAAAAAACCTAATGCAACTATCATGTGTCGCTAAGATCTTTAGTATAATTGGAATCTTTAATTTATCACATTGGATTTGTTAGAGGAAAAATAGACACATCGTCAGTCCAAAAAAAGAATTAGTTAGTTTTATACCACAATGAAGAGGAAAATTGCATAGTGTTTAAAATTTACCTTACCAATTTAATGTCATGTCCTTTCACATCTTTAACAAAATAAAAAATCCCATTAACTCAATCTCGACTAACTCTCCACAACTTTAAAAGGAATGTCTATATAAAATGAATAAAACTCTAGAAGTGACAACATTTATACATATGCAACGAAAAGATAATATGAGAAAAGTACAATATCACATTCACACCTACAAGAGAATACATTCAAAAGGATATTGAAAAAAAGTCGTGCAAGTGGAATTAAGGAATAAGGCATCCTATGTAACATTGACATTTGACATCAAAGAGAATGGTAAAAAATATAAAATCACATGGGTATATAGTATGGCCTTGAGATGAATTCAAACTATGGGCAAGGGATTGTTAACATCTCACATCAAAATTATATATAGTTGAAATTCTGTCATTTCTATAATTTGTTAAAATTAATTATATTATGTCTAAATTATGAATTTACTATCACAATCTGTCTCAGTATGAATGTACTTTAAAGGCATGTTGGAACAAAATTATACTACATAAAATTTGAAAGTTTCCATCATGAAAATGCAAACTGACTTGAGGTGGAAAAGCCCAATAACCTCAAGTAGTATTTTAGTTGAACAATAGCCTATTCAATATTCTCACGTATAATTTATTGTAGAAAGACAATTATAATTAAAACTTACATCCAAAAAATGCCTCAAATTACTCAAATAACTCTTGTATTTTGTGAGGTGCATATACTCCAGGATCCTATGAATGATTCTACACATTCAAGTTGTTCAATTTTTTGAGCTTCTTTATCAAACACTAATTCAATCAATATTTTGGAGGAAGTGGACTTAATTAATTTTCACTTTTTGGTAGGAATTGTGTAAAATTGATTCATGACACAAAAGATATATCATGCAAAATAAACAGTACTTGTGGCCCAAGATGCCCTAATAACATATATATGCATAAATAAAATGTATCCATATGGTAAGTAAAAATGCCTATCAATATTGCTTATGGAAAGAGCAACTTTACACTATATCTCCAAGAAAGCTCAAATACAATATCATTCTCATTACATGTCCTTTAAATGATAATTACCTTCTTTGTGTAGACCCCATATTACTTGCGAATTTGAGGATAGACTCAATGAAGGTCTACTTATCACCTAATATAATTGAATTGTACAAGTTATTGATATGTCGCAATATAATTATTAATCAATATGTGTTTTTGATAAAGATAAACAGGTTTTATAGGGACCTGAAACCTAGAGTATTACAAATCAAGGCTAGTAGCCAACCAGACAGTAAAACTAAACAAAACAAGGGACAAACCCCACATAGACTGAAAGCCAAAAAACCAAAACAACTGAACCAAATAAATAGGGAAAAGAACTCAACTAGGAGAGTGCATCAATTTAGTATTTTTCTGAATAACCGTCTTATTATTTTTCTCCAAATTCTCCATGATGAATCTGGAGGTTCCCTAGTCCTGGCTTCGGCTCCTAGTTCTAGTGCAAGGACCCGAACTAGTTTTCCCACCAACAGCACCCTATCCACCCTCTAAGGCCTTCTTTTTCTACTTTTCCCCCAAGGGAAGGTCACTGGCGATGGTCATGGTTCTATAATCAGTCATCATGGAATTAATTTTTTCCAAACCATCAACACTATTGTTCATCGTCTGCCTACTAATTTCCACCAGATTGTTTAGGTTTTCCTTGGTTTCACTCACATCCTCTTCTAGCTTCTCAATTTTGTGCTCATGGTCAACCTTCGTAGTTTCAACATCCTGAGAAATTTTCTGGACCATACTCATGATCTTCTTAGTTTTACTGGGCCCAAGGGATTCCATGAAAGTCTCAACAATTCCTTTAATCCGATCTTTCAGGGATCCAATTTCCTTATCCACCCACTTCCGATAGTTCTCCTTAATTAATATTTGTTATGAATCATTTCACATTAGATATATTTGATTCCTGAAATTTATATGATACATTAATAGAAATAAGTGAATAACAACATGTATAATGATAAAAAATAATTTACCTAATAGACTTATCAATGTTACACCTACTTACAAAATTTACATATTCATATCAATTCTCATTTACTTCTATCTTATTATACATAATATAAAATATAATTAATAGATAAGACACAGGAATCATTATCTATTGTCTTTTCCTTAGCTACAAGGATGAGCTTCAAGTATGTTATTGGAAAGAAGTATCTGGTGCAATGCAAGTATGAAACAAAAATAGAAGTAATGGGCATTGGTAGTTTCATCTTGATAAACAAGATTCCTCAATGTGGCAAGATTAAAAAATATTTGATTAATCAAAGAAATGTGCATTAGCACTGAGAACGTAAAATGGATGAGACTAAATCCACGAGGAGTATGAAAAATGTGCATAGAACAAACATGAAGTGAAACTGCATGAATCATCAATAAGAAGAACAAATAAAACATGATAAGAAAATACTAATTCAATCCAATCCAATCTGTGCAACACTTGCAAAGGGTTTGTATTCCTATAGTTTGCTATAACTAAAGGCAGGAAATTATATTCAACGTTTGTCTGAGGTTTGTAAGCAACCATAAACAATGCAATAGAAAACACATGCAGACATAGTTGGATACAAGTGGAAAATAGATAGACAAGTGGTGTTAAAAAAATAATATTTGAGTGGAGCACCATTGCAAGGAGAAGAAAAAATTGAACAAGATTTAGAAATTGCTATTTTTCTTGCATGTACTTCTATGTGATTTGTTTTTTACTAAGAAAAAACCTTTTATTAACAATTGAAGAAATCATAGCTATAATTTATCGCCCTACTTTTTCTTTGCACCATCCCTATCTCCCAACCTCCTCTACAGCTGATGGCTCCTATGGCTACTAGATTGTCTGATTGAGTAACCCATCAACTGATCCCTGTATTCTTTGAACGCGACAAAAGCATCCGCAAGTAATTGTATCCCTCGTATCAGCTTTCTTTCTTGAAAAAAGAAAAATCAGGCATTTTAGATGCTTCAGATTTGAAGCTCAAGTTTGATGGGCTTGCTAGAAAAACCAAATAAAACTTCAAGGATTCTTTATATGGTGGTGCTAGGGTTTTTCCTTAAGATTTGGGGCAGCCACCTCCTCCTTCTCCTCCTTTGCAACTAGTGATTCAATTCTGTTGGGATTTGTACTTCCTCTTCGATGAAATTCTGCTATCCCTGAAGTGCATATGGATGGACTGGTTCATGCTAGGAAAAAGTTCCTACAAAGGCATGCACGTATCTATAGATCATCGAGGTTGTGGCCCAATTTAAGTGGCCTTCATTCATTGATAATGGCAAATTAGAAATCTATATTTTTCCTTGCACAATGGGGGATTTTTATATAGGAATTTGAATCATTGTAGATAAGAGGTGGGTGTTGAAGAATGGTCCTTGGACTTTCCATGGTGATTTTTAATGCATGAAATACTAGTTCCCTTCATTTGACCCTTGAATTAAGACCTTCTCTTTGCCTTCTTTTCGATGTGGCTATCTTCCATTTTAGTTATGGAAAATTGATTGTTTGTACGCTATTGGTGATTGCTTGGACAAATATCATTTTAGCTAAGAGGAAACTGTTAAGTATCAAAACTCTACATTTGCATGAATATGTGTTGAAATGGACCTATCTATCCCTTGAATTAAGACCTTTACCTTCTTTTGGATGTGGCTTATCGTCCATTTTAGTTATGTTAAATTAATTGTTTGAACGCTATTGGTGATTGCTTAGACAAATATCATTGTAGCTAAGAGGAAACTGCTAAGTATCAAAACTCCACATTTGCATGAATATGTGTCGAAATGGACCTATCTAAGGTTCTCCTTGCAAAGGTTTCATTGATGGTGGGAGATCAATGTTGAAAGTAGCCTACATACTATGAGAAAATTCCTTTCAGGTGCATAAAATTCTACTCTACAGATCACTTCCCCCAATGTTAGAAATTAGGGAAGGCTATGGCAGCTCCAAGTGGTAAGCCCTCTTGGTGGGTGGGGATTGAGCCCCAACATTATGTCATTTCCCCCGAATTACAGAATGTAAGTGATGATAGTCAAGTTTCTTCAAATGGGAGTCTGTTGCCTTAATCACCTCCTTTACTATCTAGCAATTTAGTCTCCTCTATAGGAAAACTTAGATAGTTTTTACTAAATTGGATGATGTCGCTCCAATCCCAAAATCCGAGCAAGAAGAGTATTCAAGATATCTATTTTTGTGATAAAATTAATTATTGGATTATTTAAAATTTTAGATCTAATAATAACTTTTAAAAGGAACAATTTGATTTATTACATACATTTTAAAATATATTTTAACAAAATATATTTTTACACAATAAATTAATTTCTAAAAGAAGATTAAATAATTTTAATAATAGTTTATTAAATTTATTATAATATCTATTAGGTACAAGTGGTAGAATTTTATAATAAAACTATGTTAAAAAAATTAGATTATTATGTTATAGAATTTTCTTTTAGTAGAATTGTGATTTAATTGAAGATTATTTAAAAATATCTCTTTTTTAAATTAGAAATTCGAATAAAGTTTTATCTTTAACAATTTTAATATAACTTACTTTTATTTTTAATATATATATTTTTTTTTACTCGGCAAAAGGCCTAAGTGATATTTTATTAATAAATTTTATTACAATCTCCGCTCAGTGCAGGCAGTGCTAGGAAAGAGTGGAGAGGAGAAAATATTTGGCCTTGCTCGAGACCATAGGTTCAGTCAGTGACTACTAACTTTTAATAATTTACATATAATTGTTTACAAATTTTGCATTATGGCTGATCAAAAGCCCTTCATAGGTAGCATCCTAGTTCACCGTTGCCATATTTTACAAATTCTACATTCTGGCTGATCAAAAACCCCTTCATAGATAACATCCTAGTTCACTTCTGCCAAATTTCCTAGTTCACTGTTGCCATATTTGCCATCTTCTGATTATCCTGCAAAACTAGATGTTCAAAACAATCCTTCTGCAAGCCCACTTTGTTAAGTGTTAGTGCCAAAGAAGAAGAGACAATATTATCTCTTCATACTTACCCATGTTGTTATTATAACCTAGGTTTCTTTCATGTTAAGTCAACATTAGAAATTGTTGGCTATACTATGCAAGATTACCCAGTCTACAATAATATTAGGGGTATAAACACTAGTCAGCAAAGGACTAATAATAACACAACCTATCTAGCCTGTACTTTGTGCTCTTACCATGATATTTGAGACTTAAAGATGTTTAAATATAAATGCTGAAGTAAACCAATATGCCAGAGTTACTAAAGTACTCCCTGATACTGTATTTTAGTATGTGTGTGATTCAAAAAACAAAACTTCACTTATTTAGTATAACTATATGTTTTGAAACTGTCATCAAGTGAGTATCTCACCCTTTGCTATCTATGCTATATCAAAGTTTTTTGTGAACCATTCAATGTGCCTTGTCCTAACTACAGATCCTATATCTCTATTTACAAGATTAGTTATATTAGTAATTGCAAATAAAACTATGTAATGAAAACTTATTCTTCCTCCTTGTCATCTATGGCTTCCATGCAAGAGGCCTATGTTTCTACAGCCTCCATATCATTGGGATTATCACCCTGGAACAAGGTCCACCCCTCTTCTACCATATAACCCACCCACCATTCCCCTTTTAGTTCTTTTGCCATTTCCAAGTCATTGCTTAAGGAATGCGATACTCCTTGTAATCTTTGGTTGTCTTTGACAACAAAGTTTCTGATCCTTTCTACTAAGAATAGGCCTTGTGAAGTCTATATTGAGCACCTCTTCCTTATCTATGGCTTCTGTAACTGTGGTGTAGGCTTTCGGGCAAGGTATATGAAGCTTATCATCCACACATTTTATCGCCATTTCCAGGTTAACCAAATACTCTTCTCTGAATATCAAAAAATAGCACATTTTTAGGGTTCATCATAGAAGTAGGGTCATGAGTGCATTCAAGAATGTTTTCAGTACTTCAGAAGTCCATTAGCATGGTTATTTGTGAAAGAAAGTCTTCTACTGATGCACCCGATGATGTTTTCTCAAGGTGCGATCAGTAGGAAGAAGTTTGGCAAGTTGGTAATCTATCGAGAAGAGCTACATCGATATCGTGATAGTCATCGGCATAGCATTCATAGTCATCGACATAATGAAGAGAAAGTTACCCCAATACTTGATGAGGTTGTCAACAGAACCTATACCGATATCAGATGGAGCGATCTCTTGTTGTCGATGTCATCGAGTCATTGGAAAGAATTATTCTATGTTACCCCGATACCCGATGGACTAGGTGACAAAGGCAGTGTTATCAGCTGGACTTACTCCGATGAGGCGATACCTAAAGTGAGTCATCAGGGTAACTTGATGGATCAGGGAGAGCTGTTTCAGGTTATGTCTATACCCGATAAGGAAGACAAGCCGAGCACAGGGAAGGAGGCTAACAGAATGACTTACACTGATGAAGGAGAATGTGGAGCGGATGTTTTGAATTCATTGGGGCATCGGATAGAGTAGGAAATAGCTACCTTGATAGCCAATAAGGTGGTTTCATTGGAGTAGACTACACTAAAAGAAGTGACTAAAAGAGAACCAAGGTGATGTTATCGGGATGACACTGGATATTTGGAAGAAGACATTTTCCACTATGCCGATACCCGATGAGGAAGATGTGGTAGTTCTAAGGAAGGAAACCTTATCGGGGGAGCATAAGCCGATAGACCTAAAGACAGACAAGATGGAGCCCGATGTCATTGGGTCATCGAAGAAACATAGGATGTCCCGACACCCAATAAGTTTTGCAACATGATGAACAAGAAGGGGGTTTCATTGGTGAAGTGTATGTTGATAGACCAGAGAGGTAAAAGGATGCACAAGTATGAGGGCGATGTCATCGGGTATCAAAGAAACATAAAATGAGTTGTTCCAATACTCAATAAGGTGACCTGATGTACCAAATGAGATACAGACAATGAAGGAGGACTCATTGGAATACCTTTTAAGCATCAGAGGAACCTATTTGGAGCTATGCCAAAACCCGACAGTCTACATAGAGAGATCCCTATGTATATATGCCTATATGCATATATCTATATATATACCTATATATATATATATAAATATATATGCTTATATGCATATGTATCTATATCTATATTTATATATATATATATATATATATGTATGCATATATATGTATGTATATATAGATTTAAGACAATCTTGTTATATGTGTAGAGATGAGAATTTTTGTTACATTTGTGAAAGTTTCGGCCCTATTTTGTCCTATCATTGTATGTTGTTTTGTATATATGCATATATTTGTATCCCTATATGTATACCAACATACTTTTTGTATATTTGTTCTTTTTTCTCTAAGAATACTATTTATAGGTGTATATATGATTATATGTGCATATGTGTGTATATGTGTCTGTGTGTATCTATATATAGTTATATATGTATACGCATATCTATATATGTATTTGATACCATCCAATATGTGTGAAAATGTGCTATGAATGTGTTGTTTTTAGGATTATGTCTAAATCTCTGCCTGCCTATGAGTACCCTGGTCTGATTTCCTATATGTTAATGATATAGTTCTATTTGTTCCATCTGCCCCTAAATTAGCTAGCTTATCTGCCAAAGTATTAGCTTCCCTATATATGTGATTGAGCGTGTAATCTGAGAAGCTTTCCATTAGAGAAAGGGATCTATCTAATAAACTTCTGAGCTCCCAGTTTGGCATTTTCTTGGTCCTTATTGCATTAACTACGATGGTCGAGTCCCCTTCTATTTCCAATTTTGATATTTTAAATTGTTTGCATAGGTTTAAACCCTCTACTAAGCTCAATAATTCTACCTTATTATTAGTGCAATGCCCTAGATACCGGGTCTTGATCCAATACATATCCCTTCATGTGAGTGGATTATACATCCTTCCCCTGCCTCCCCTATATTGCCTCTGGATGCTCCATCAAAATTGAGTTTGCACCATCCAATCTTTGGGGGAACCCATTTGCATGCTTTTCTACCATCAGTCTTGTCTCTATTCCCCTTCACAAAGAAAGGAGGGATTTTAACCCCCTTCCACTTCTTTGTGATGTAGTTATCCCAACCTGTAAATGTCTTGTCATATTGTAGAATTGCCATATTCCTATTATTGGAGGTTTCTATGATGGAGGCTTCTATTCTTGCTATCAAATTTTCCACCTTCATTTCTATCTCTTGGAAGATTTTCTTGTTCCTCTCCTTCCAGATCTCCTAGATTACTATTGTTGGGCTGCATATCCATAAATTGTGGAAGATGTTATTCCTTTTAATGATTGGCCAAATTATGAGCCAGTCCTTTAGGCAAGTGATGAGGGCACCTGACCAACCTAGTTGTTCCATCAGCCAATACCAGCATTTTTGTGTGTAGTTATAGGTTGTGAATATGTGATCATTTGTTTCCTCATCTTTCTTGCATAAGAAAAAAATTGAGGGTCCTTCATAACCTCTAAGTTTAAATTTCTCCATGGTTAGGACCTTCCCCTAAAATGCCTCCCATGCAAAGAAGCCAGCTTTTGGGAGACCAAATTTTTCCCAACATATTGTGTTAGGGATATAGTCCTTGATATTGTTTGCCTCATCATATATGGTTCGAAAACCATCTTTGTAGTTGTGTTTTCCATCCTTTGATCTCGACCATATAATCTCATCGATCCCAGGTCTGAGTGTTATTAATCTGCCCCCAAGAATTTGCACCAATTCTCGGTCATTGTTGTCCACCAAGAATGAGAGCATGTTTTTTCATTTCCATCCCATTGTCGATTCTGGTGCCATTGCCATATAATCTCTTACATGATTACTCGATAAAGATTTCATTTGGTCTTTTATTCTGGTTGTGTTTGTTAGATGGTCTATTGAGGGGTAACCCCCCAGGAATCTTCCCAGAACAAGGCAGTTTTACCATAGCCAATATGCCAGCATAGGTGGTTCGCTATGAGCAATCGCCTTTCTTTGATAAAGTTCCAGATTCTAAATCCCTTGGGTGGGTTTGTTTCCCTAAATACTACCTCTCTCTGATTTTGTGATATGTATTTGCTCCTAAGGATTATGACCCATTTGGCTTTTGAGGATGTGTACATTCTCCATGCCAATTTTGCCCCTAAAGCCTTATTTTGCCATAGTAATTTTCTTATTCCCATTCCTCCATCACTCTTTTCTCGACATATCTTTTCCCATGATATTAGTTTCATTTTGTTTTAATCCTCTACACCATTCCAATAGAAATCTCTAATTATTTGAGTTAGTCTCTTATATGCCCCTTTTGGAAGTGGTATACATGATAGAAGGTAAATAGGCATTGCTGCTAATACTGTTTTTATGAGGGTTTATCTTCCTGCCCCTGTAAGCCATAAGGCTTTCCAAGATGATAGCTTCTTCCTTACTTTTTCAATCAGGTGATCCCAAAGTTTATTGGTTCTGATACCTTTGTCTAGGTGGCATCCCCAAATACAAGATTGGTAGATGACCTATTTTGTACCCTAGATATGAAGTTATCTTGTATTCCTCTTGTGCTTCAATATTAAAGAAGAATATTTCTGATTTCTCCTTGTTTACCATCTCTCGTGAAGCCAACCCATAAGATTGTAATATATTCTTAATTTCCTTGGCTTCTTTTAACTGTCCTTTCTCCATAATCATTGTGTGGTCAGCAAATTGTTGATGGGTACATGGTTCTACCCCCTAGTGATCTTAATCCCCATCAGTTTGCTAGACCTCCGTGATGCATCTCAGCTTCTACCTAAGGCTTCAGACATAATTATAAATAAGAATGGGGATAAAGGGCAACCCTGTCTAAGTCCCTTGTATACTTCAAAGAAGCCTTCCGATTTCCCATTTATTAAGATAGAGAATCTAGGGTTTGATATGCAGAAGTAAACCCAATTGATCCATTATTTATTAAAGCCAAAGGTCTTCATGCAACTACAAAGGAAATACCAATCCACTTTGTCATAAGCCTTTTTTATGTCTAATTTTATCAGCATATTAGGTTGCCTTTGGGATTGACAGGAGTGGATGGCTTCCTGTACAATAATAATTCTATCTAGAATTGATCTATTGGGTACAAAGTCTATTTATTCTTCTGATATTATGGTGGGTAGTAATTTTTTTAGTCTATTGGCCATGACTTTAGCAAGTAGTTTATAAGTCATGTTACATAGAGAAATGGGTCTGAATTCTTCCCACTTTGAGGGATTCTCCTTTTTTGGAATTAAGGCCAAAAAGGTGTTATTCATCTCTTTTTGGAATTTCCCTACATTACAGGTGGATTCCAAGGCATTATTAACCTCATCCCCTAAGATGTACTAGTATTTCTGAAAAAAACTACTAGGGAAGCCATCCGGTCCAGGGGCTTTGTCTCCCTTAAATTGTGTCAAGGTCGTTTTAACTTCATCATACAATCACAAGGGCTAACACCAAACAAGGATTACACAATGAAAGACAAGGCCACCAGCCTAGGGCTAGACACTGATAAACATATAAACAAACGCGTAGAGCTGCACCTATCCAACAGTAATAGTAGGGAGCCTATATATAGGAGCCCTCCAATAATGAATCGATAATTAAAGGTAGGTTTATAGGAATGCCTCTTGGTTTCTTTAGGCAGAACTATTGGTTGCCTTCCAAAATATCGATTGGTTGACTGATGAATGAACTGGGTGAGAAAAATTGATCAAGTGTTTCTGCAATCTTGGAGAAATATTTTCTTCTATTATTCCATGTGTTCAAACCCATCTCAGTTTTGATTTCAAGTAAGTTATTGTTATTTATCCAGTTTGCAAAGTCTCTTTGTGGTTGTCTAATTGTTTTTATACCACCACTTTTATCAAATGAGTATAAGATGGTGTTGAAATCACCGCCTATGTTGATGTTTTTTTCATCCTGAGTATTTAATTAGTGTTCAATTTCCTGCCACATTAATCTCTGTTTACCTGTTGGAATTGGGCCATAAACATTAATAATAATAAACTCAAGATTTAGACTAAGAGCTCTTACTTTGCCAGCCATCCAATTTTGCATCTTGGTTTGACATGTGAATGTAAGTCCATTTTTTCTCCACATTACACCCAGTCCCCCCAATGCTCCTGTAGACTCTACCGCTTCCATCTACAATTGGGTGAATTTTCTACTAAAATTGTTCATATCAGTCTTGCCTAGTTTTGTTTCTTGTATCTTAACTAGGTCCATAGCAGATTTTAGTATGCTTCACTTAATCTGTCTTTGTTTGTTAGGGGCTCCCAAACCCCTAACATTCCATGTAAGTATGTTTATACCTCTACAAGGGAGAGGGGAGATTTTCCTTGCCCAAACAATGTTTTGATTTTGGCATGCCCCTCCACATCCCTGCCCATCTCCCTTTTGTCTAAAAAAGACTTCCAACCTCTTTCGTTGCTCATGGATTTGCGATAGTCAGTAGTTAATTTCTCACCTCCCATCTGGAGGATACCTTTGTTTTGTGGTTTGATTGAGCTATTGTCTAATACTATGTTATTTTCCTTTTCCTGCATATTGATTAGTTCATTGATAATGAATTCCCTTTCCTCATTCCCATTCAATCCTTCCACAACGAGGGATTCCTCCAAAGTGGGAGAGACTTTGATGTTATCCTCTTGAGTCGCCTCAGTCGGGTTGGTGTTAAGTGAGGGGGTTTTGAGGGGGGTCTGAACCTATTCTGTATTGGAGATGTTTACATTATTTGCCCTATTTGTCAGAGTATCAATGAGTACCTCCTTGACAAATTCTTCAGCTAGTTTCCCCATTAATTTTTCTATTGCATTGTTTAATTCTGCTTGGATTTGGTCCTCATTATCATAAACATGAGTTTCTTTGTTGTTATCGGCTTTGTCTAGACTGTTATTCAAGACCGGGGAAGGAGGCGGGGTTGGGATTTTATCATTCTCTTGCTGACTAGTGTTTATAATGAAGTCACCCCTGTCACTATTAAATTGATACTTATTATGTCTTTTGGAGCTCTATGGTTGTGCCTTTCTATTTCCTGAGGCTTCTGCAGAATAGGGTTCGACCTTTTGCAGAGTGTTAAATCTTCTACTATCGGGCCAATATACCATACTGGTTTTAGGGTGTAAATACCATGTATTGTTTCTAGAATTATGTTTTTTTAGGTCTTCCATGCCCTTGTTTACTTCTAATAGTAGTTTTATGTTAGATTTATCCAACCAATTTTTCTCTACAGCTATGAATTTGCCCAATTTATCCCCAATTTTTATAAGAATTTTAGCATGCATTAATTCAATAGGAACATTGTGAATTTCTATCCATTTTGATACCATTTTGAATTCATATTTATCAACATCGAATTTAGGTTTCCAATCAATGAAATTGAAATTTTCCCCTTTGTAAAAAACATATTCTTCATGCAATAGCTTGGCTTTCAAAGATTTTTTGTAGCATTCAATGTATAGAAAATTATTTGCTAGAGTAGTGATACTTACCTGGTCGTGGAATGTTGTTTTCCACCATTCCACTATTTTGGTGAGTGGTTTATTATTCCCTCCCCATTTTGCAAAGAGCCTATGCCCTTTGCAATATGTACTTAAATCCATGGCTTCCTTGGGATTCAATATTTTGATGTAATCTGGGTTGGGGTTTATCACTGCTAGGGCACCCTTGCTCCTTTTCACATTTTTCTTACATGATCGAGCGGAATCCCCAGCTTCAAAACCAACAATGAATTGACTAATTTGGGGCCATGATATGGCATTGTCCTTCCTCCATCCATAGCGGGTTTTTTGTAACCCTCTGTTCTATAAGTATGTGGGCGAAAGAATGTTGTGGCTTTCGAAGGGGATGTCCAGGACCTAAAGTATTTGATCGAGAACCCAATGGTATGCAATTTGCATTGGTGGCATAGCCAGAGATTCAATAGGTGATGGGGATCACCCACATGCTTGACTTCTCCAGAGAAACCCTAGCCTCCCTCTTCTCCTCCCTAGTAGCTCTTTTTCCCTTTACCAATTGCCACAGGTGGATATATGAAGATGCTTCCCTGTTGGATGGAGGCCTACCAACCATGTTGCAGTTCATGCCCTGGTATGGATGACAGTCATTGAGGTGTGGGTTTCGATGTGCTGAGCTCCTAATCTTCTTTTTCCTTGATACAATCTCTATAAATCTGATTATATTGGGTTACAAATGGCTAAAAGAGAAGGCTTTACTAAAGTATAGCTAGATTCTGACTTGCTAAACACTATCAATTGCCTAATAGGTTGCATAGATCCTAGCTAGATAATTGCTAGCCTGATTAAGGACTATCAAAATATAATTAATGAGCTGACAAATTTCAAAATCTCACAGATATACCGGGAAGGGAATAAGGCGGCGGATTTACTGGCCAATTTGGTGGTGGGATACGTGGAAACCAATTGGTGGAGTAGCAGAGATGCTTTCCCCAAAAATCTGTGCAAGCTAGCACGTAATGATTACTGCATAAATCAATTATCTATCATCATGACATGACTGAGTTGATGGGGAAATGACTCTTTTTGGTTTTCCCTAATCAAAGATCTAGAAACCTCCTTAGCGAGTGGAGTCTTATTATATGTTAATCACCTTTCAAACATGTATTTTTGTAATAATTAAAGTGCATGATCATTATATAATGACAATATTGTTTTACATGAAGTATATGAAAATGATATTATATTTATAAATCACATTCCATCACTCAACTTAGTAGAAGAGGAGGTGGCATCCCTACAAGAGTTTAAAGGATTTTTAAACTTTAGTATGAAATATTTAAGGAATAGGATTTAGCATTTGAAACTAAAAGGAATCAACCTAGCCTACACAAATAACCCAAGAAAATGAAGGAAAAGGATAAAATAAAAGGTTCATCTTATATGGAGGAGATAAAAGCACAAAAGCCAATTGAAGACATTGAAGACAACATAAAGGTTATATATATTTATGTTATATATGAAGCTATAGATTCTATTGGCAAATGCACACTCCATTGAGAAATTGTAGGTGATTGAAGGTATTGTCATTGATGGCAACCTTGCAATCATGTGATACCGGCAGATAGACATAAGCACTGACATTGGCAAAGTCTACACTGACACACAGAATCACTGGCAGTGAAAAGGAAGAATACCAACATCCTGACTGACATAAATTTTTGTATTAATGTATTTTGTAATTAATAGTAAAATATTTTGTAAGATGACATGGCGGATTGTAATATGACTCATATATGTATGAGATCATTGTAGATCATTTTGTAGAAAAGAGATAGGATGAGAAGTATGTAAAAGTAATAGCAGACCTAATATGCGAATTATTGGTTAAGGGTTTATGTTGTAGCAGAGCTTAAACTGGTATTGAATCTGGCATAGCAGATGCTAATTTGAAGAATTACAAGACACTAGATTAGTATAATCCATTTTTGTAAGTCAGTGTGACTTCTTTTGTAATTGAGCAGTGAGATCTAGGCACTTGGCCTTCCTGCATGTGCAGGCCATTATTGTAAGAGTAATATTCCCTTATTGGCCAATAAGACAATATTATGGGTCACAAATCCAACTGAGGTTTTTCCCACACTGGTATTCCTCATTAAAATACAGTGTTATGGTGTGCTTCTCATGTTGTTTTTATTGTTCTTATTTATTGCATTATTTCTAGTTTACCAGTGCTCAGGTTTAATATGCTTGTCATGTTTTAAATCAAGAAATTTGATATATCGGTTAGATACTGATTCACCCCCCCTCTCAGTATCTTTGGGAATCCTAACAATTTGTATCAGAGCCTGGTCCTCTATTTTCAAAAGCCTAACAACTTGAGGAAGATCTTGTCATTGGTAGAAATGGAAAACTTGAGAAAGCAATTGGAAACAACTCTTACAGACTATGATGCAGAAAAAGTGAAGAATATCAAACTAGAATATGATCTGAAGGTTGTTCAGGATATTATTCAAGCACTTCAAGAGAATTTTACTATTGGAAGGAACAAGAGGAGAGAACTTTGTGAAAAGATGCAGAATGAGGAAAACGAAAAGGAAACTCTTAATGGTTTAGTAAGAAAGCTAAGACAAGAAATTGGTACAACAAAGAATGAGATGCAGGATATGACTATGAGATTCTGTAAAGAAATTGAAGACAAAAAGAAGAATGAATAAGACTTGGTTAGAAGACTAAATGATGCTAGAAATGAAAACACAAGAATGAGTCATGAAAATGATATGTTGAAGACAGATCTGATGCATACACAAAACGACAGAACTGAACTCAGGAGACAAAGAAATCTTGGAGAATGAATTGACTGCTGCAAATCAACACAAGGAGAAATTTGAGAAAAAATTAGAAGAACTTGGTGACATGCTGAAGAATCAGAAACCTAATGGTGATACAAATGGCCTTGGCTTTGAAGTTGGTGAAAGCTCTGGTACTGCAAACAATCATGATCATAGTAAACTGGTAAGACAACCTACTGCTTACAAATTTAATGGCAAATGCTTTAACTGTAACAAGTATGGTTATAGAGAAAATCAGTGTAGATCTAGAAATCATCAGAATACTAATACACCCACTGATCAATGTTCTAAATGCAAAAAAGCTGGTCATAATTCAAAAAATTGCAGAATGAATGTAAGATGTTATATTTGTGGAAGATTTGGACACTTATCTAATCAATGTAGAACACATACCGGCATAGGATATGGGAAAGCTATTCAGAAGAACAATGTGATTTGTTATGCCTGTAACAAAATTGGACATATTGCAAAATTTTGTAGAAGTAAGGCATCACCGGCAAATACCAAAGGTCCTAGTTTGAAAGGTAAAGAAAAGGTTGAAGAGGTAAAGCAAGAATTCTCAAAACAATGGATCAGAAAGTTAGATCAGAATGTTGATGGGAATACTACTCCACTGATAGAATAGAGTATCACTCCATCGACATGAGACTCTTCATCTAACTAAAGGAAAATCCTTTGGGGATTTAGCAACAAAATGAAAATATCCTATTATTCCCTTGGTTGATGGTGAGAAGTTGAAATTACTTCTATACCGGCATATGAGTTAAGTTGTAACTTAACCAATGAGCATTAAATGTGGTAGTTGGAGAAAATAACATTATAAAGCAAGTGTTTTGGCTCTTTTTTCATTCACCGAGCATTCAAATCTTGGAGAGCACAAAAATTCCCGAGCGAAGGCAAAACAAGCGAAAAAGTGAAGCAATCCATCAAAAGCATTCATCCTTAAGGAAGATTGATTTCTTTATAGCTATGGCATCTTCATCCACTCTCAAATTTATTGCAAACCCTACTGTTGTTGAAGT
The DNA here is from genome assembly GCF_030272615.1 of Cryptomeria japonica. Taxonomy (NCBI): domain Eukaryota; kingdom Viridiplantae; phylum Streptophyta; class Pinopsida; order Cupressales; family Cupressaceae; genus Cryptomeria; species Cryptomeria japonica. The sequence continues at coordinate 179,781,808 of NC_081406.1, read as the reverse complement.
TGTTAAGTGCCCTAGACCCATATTCCAATTGGTTCCCAAAATTGCAAAGAAAGATGATAGCATAGGTGCATTTTCCTAGATTCCTAAGGGAGTAGTATATCCTAAAGATCGTAGGATGTATATACATTGTCATATTGAGGAATTAGGTGATGATGAGATTAAAAATATGTATAAGACTGTGATTTGTGATGAGTCTGGAAATGTCAAGCCGGAACACAAAATAGTGGAAACCCTAGGTTTTACTGAAATTCTTACTATCCCGGATTTTCCCAAGAATATCATAAGGATTGTGTTAAGTAGAGTACATGGTGAATTTTTCTGGTTAGCTTCAATTCATAAAATCACAAAAGAAGCGGTAAAAGTTGTAACAAGGTTACTTTCAACCGGTAACAGACTTGACAAAACAAAGGTCTCAAACGACACAATGATAAAAGGTCCTTAAGGGTAAATGATGTAAAAGACATAAATGTCAGATTTATCAGTATGATCTTAGGTTATAAGGCTACACATGCAAATAGGTTGAACTCACTTTCTAGCCTATGTATCAAAAGTGCCTATGATATGGTTAACGATAATGCAAGGATAGATATATGTGAATGGCTCAAAGATGAGTTGATAGACAATCTAGGAAAGATTAAAAGAGATATGAAAGGAACATTCAGATTTGGAAATTTACTTGTTTATCTGATGATGTACATAGCAAAATAAGTACCTGGTATTGGTGCTAGAGATTTTGGTTTTGACATTCCGGTAGGAAAACAACTATTAGATCTATTGAACAATATGGGAGAAAACCAAGAGAAAAACCTAAATGAACATTTTCAAGAATTGAAGACTCGAATGAAAACTAGAGTAAGACTGTCACAAGCTATTATGGATAAATATTAGAAGGAAATTTGTTTTGTGATCAAGAAAGATGAAATCTGGATGGAGGTAGTTGTCCCTAGAACTATCTGGGTAACTAAAATGGGTTATGAAATAGATGACAATATTATTGAAACTTATGTAAAATCCCTCCTTGAAGCACCCAAGGAACCTACTGAGGAAGTTTTTGGAAATGCCGAAACAATAGAAAGTGGAATTCAATCAAGGAAAAAGGGTTAAGAAGGTTGAAGCAACTATAAGGAAAGGAACCCGACAAGCTAAAGCAATCAAGGAAGATGTTTTGAGACAAACTGGTATAAGTGAAAGTGAGTTGGAAGCACCTCAACCGGAAACTCATTTTTCACCAGTTGGAACTTCTTCTGAGAGTGATATACTAGCAGTATTTAAAAGGGTAGAAAGGAAAAGAAACCCACACTGGTACCCTCTTCTACACCAAAAAAGAACTCGACAAAAACAATAGGCAGTAAGGCCTCCAGTAAACAAAATGACTCCTAAGAAGAAGAAGGTAAAATAAGATATCGCTCCAATAGACATACTTCTTAATGAAAGTATAGAGGATGGTAAGTTGAAGAACATCAACAAAATATACAATACACTATCAGCTAATGGTAAGGAAAAGCATAGAGAACAGTGTAATTTTACACTTAAATATATACAAGCAATTTTTTATAGAAGTTGTTGATGAAATTCCAAATGATCTGTATAGGAGACTTGGAGCTAGAAGGTTAGCCATCATTGAGTTGGACAAGAAAATTAAGATTGAAAAAGTACTTGCAGTACATCCAGTCAACTCAATTGATGAAATCGATAAACTAATCAATGAAGAAAACTGTAGAGTATTCTCTACTGCTCACCGACATGTACCACTGATGGCAGGTAGGTGGAAAAAGAAAAATAGGAAGAATTACTCAGACCAAAAACTATTAAAGTATATAAAAAGGACAGAGATAAGGGAAAGGTAAGGTAGGTGGTCCTCCAAGCCTTAAAATAACTGACAATATGCCCCTGCCTCTTTCAGATACTCCATCGGTAGATACTACTGATAGTCAACCGGCCACAAAGAGTATGAAGACTCCACTAGAGGATACAAATCCTGAGTCTGAAATTTTGTATACTGTGAATGTAGACACCGAGGAAGTAAATTTTGTGCTTGACAGATAAACCACTGAAGATAAGGAGGAAGATGTGACTACTAAGTCACTGGCTACAGAAGTTAAGATAAGCATAGAAAAACCTATACAGGCAAAAAAATTGGCTAAGAATACCACTGAGAAACCATCTGAAGAACCGGCAAAAGAAAGTTCAGAGGTAAAAACTGAGACTACATCTAAGAAGCCGGTAGTTGAAAGCTTAGAGAAACCCTCTGAGATACAGATAGAGAAACCGAAACAGGTATAGGTTGAAGCACAAGATTAGACAGAGACAGTGCCACCAGCCCAAACTGAAAAGCATAAACCTTTGTTTGTAGAAATGCAAACATAGACTGACCTACCAGAGGTCGAATCAAGTAAGGTGATTACCAGAACCGGTAGCATGACTATTGTAAAGACTATTGGATAAACATCTAGTACTTCTATGGCAGAATTCAGACCTACAAATGTAACAGAGGTCTTATTAGATTCAGTAAAGAAGATCACAAAATGTAATGCATTGATGATACAATTCTAATTCTTAAATTGATAGCACCAAAGTGCATTGTTGATAATAAGGATTCTTTAGGTCAACTAGACACGTTGTCTAAGTTCATCACCGACAACATATTGACTGTTGATCAAATAAATGAGGATACATTTAAGGAAAGAATGATTAAAGAAAAAGAGAAATTCTTTGAGGAAATTGTGAAGAAGAACAAGGAGAAATTGGATACCCTATTACCGGAACTTGGAGAAATAATTTTGGACTTCAAGAAACTGTACAAGGACACTTGTAAGACAAATATCTTAACAGAAGACCTTGACAAGGAAATCAGCAAAGCACAAGACAAGATTAACAATATTGCTGACAATCTGATAGGATCATCGGATTTAGTTTTGGACATAGAAAAGAAGATTGCAATGCTAGAAGAGAAAATCAAGAAGTTAGAAAATGACAAATAGAGAATAAAGGATAAAGCAAAGGACTTGAAATGCAGACTTGGTCCAAGACTAGAATACCTCATTTCTTTGAGAAAAGAAATATCTAAGGCTCTAGTTCTCAGACTGAAGACACTGGAAGAGAAAATGCACATACTCATCGGTACAGTGCAGAGAACACAAGAGGCAATAAAAGATAGAAAAACATTCAGTAATGGCATAAATTTGATTTTGATAGATATCTTTCAGATTGTAACCCATCGGTTACAAGAATCCAAGCAGGACTCCACTGACAACAAATGACAACCTTTGTCATTGATGTCAAAGGTAGAGTAGTATGATGAAAAAATGGTAAAAAAAAAAAATGGTCAGAAGGAAGTAGAGATTATCTACTCAGGGGGAGCACACATTTTTGGATATATAGTTTTTTTTGGCAAAGATTTTTTGGACTTTAGTTTTCAGATGCATTCTTGAATTTTTCTCATAAGTGTTGCCATCAATACCAAAGGGTGAGATTATTGGCAAATGCACACTCCAATGAGAAATTGTAGGTGATTGAAGGTATTGTTGTTGATGGCAACATTGCAATCATGTGATACCAGTAGGAAGACATAGGAACCAACACCAACAGACTCTACACTGGCACACAGAACACCAACAGCAAAAAGGAAGAATACCGGCATCCTGGCTGACAATTTTTTTTGTATTAATGTGTTTTGTAATTAATTGTAAAATCTTTTGTAAGCTGACATGGCGGATTGTAATATGACTCATATATGTATGAGATCATTGTAGATCATTTTGTAGACAAGAGATACAATGTGAAGTATGGAAAAGTAATAGCAGACCTAATATGTGAATTATTGGTTAAGGGTTTATGTTGTAGCAGAGCTTAAACTGGTACTGAATCTGGCGTAGTAGATGGTAATTTGAAGTAGTATAAGAAACCAGATTAGTATAATCCATTTTTGTAAGTCAGTGTGACTTCTTTTGTAATTGAGCAGTGAGCTCTAGGCACTTGGCCTTCCTACATGTGCAGGCCCCTGTTGTAAGAGTAATATTCCCTTATTGGCCAGTAAGCGAATATTGTGGGTCAAAAATCCTAGTGAGGTTTTTCCCACACTAGTTTCCTCATTAAAATACAGTGTTATGGTGTGCTTCTCATGTTGTTGTTATTGTTCTTCTAAACTGTATTATTTCTGGTTTACCGGTACTCAGGTTTAATATGCTTTTCATGTTTTAAATCAAGAAATTTGATATATCGGTTAGATACTGATTCAATTCCCCCTCTCAGTATCTCTGGGAATCCTAACAGATTCTTTTTTATAATTCAAGATATTGAAGGAAAAAAGAATAAATTACTAAGGATTTCCGAGGAGAATAAGCGATATATGATCAAAACCTTCTTCACTTGAATGTCACTATAATTCTAAATGTTTAAGTAGAAAATTTGAGATCAAAAAAAGTTTAAATTTCCTAAAATGTAGATAGAATTCATCAATTTCTAAAAATACTTGATTGCCAAATATCTATAAATTCTCAAAAAATTGAGAAGTTAGGTCGTGTATGTGCAATATGAAAATCATATAATCCTGGAGGAATTAATTGGGAAATATTTGAGTAAGATGAAGACTTGAAAGATACTAAAGGTTTTAAAAAAAATCAATTCAATAATTACTTGAAGTTAAGACTAGCCTTCATACACCTTGAATTTAGAAACAATGGATAGAATGATGAAAATAAGAACCCTGCTCAATTTTTTGGAAAAGGATGCCCCTAAAACGAAGAAAAAAATTTAAATAATTCTCTGAGCCTTTCAAATATAAAAAATTCATATGTAGTTTCTCCTAAGGACCTAACATGGACCTTGTTAATCTAGCGTTGACAACATCCATGGACTATGAGAATAAGGAAGAGAAAAATGACAAGCCTATAATTGAAAGGATTTCCACTTAAGAAAAACATATCTTATGGTCAATGTTAGTGCACCAAATTCTTTCCAACAATTTGATAAAGAATGCACCAAATCAAAAGCATCCACTTAAGAAAAATGTATCTTATGCTCAATCTTAGTGCACCAAACACTTTCCAAGCTTTTCCACAAAACATGCACTAAATCATGAAGGCTCCATAATTTGTTTATCTTTCTCAAACAAATATTTTGAATTGGAAAAAGTAATAAATAAATAAAAATTGGAAAGGCGTATAAGAAATCTTTATCACTGTGTTAGCCCAGTTTTTTAACTCGACTAATTTTAAACTTTCGACATGTAAGATCTGATGTGGGATAGCTTTCTGTCTAGAAGGTTTCTAATCATGCTCAAATGTCAAACCTCTTTCCATTTTGAAGTAGGATCACCAGTCACCATGACTAAAACCCTCAAGAGCACCATTGGAGTTTGCTAGAAATCATGAAAATGATTAATTTTGAAAATTCATTCAAGTTGGCACAAAATACTTTCATAAGAACTTTCATGAAAAACAATTAAATCGACATTTCTATCAAGGTTGAGATGGAGCAGTTTGATGAGGAAGGTTGTGATGTCATTTTCAGCATTGGACCAATTCAAGTAAGAGTTATGACAATTTTACCATTTTGCCCTATCTTATCTTGCAATAAGGGGTCATCTTATCTTGCAATAAGGGTTCAATCGTGAAAGAACACAAGAAAGAAACTAACTAGTTTATTTAAGAAATGTACTTACATAATTCAGAAGGCATTACCAATAAGGGTTCGACAATATCTTTACTTGAGTTCAAGCATTGAAAGCAAAGACAAGAAAAAGCCATTAGAAGAAGTCTCTGTTAAAGATCCTTTGGAAATGTCTTTATCAACAACTAGGAAAGGTCTTAAAGCCTCCCAAACTTCTCTTGGTTTACTCTTAGTTTGGCTTCAAGTGATTGAACGAGTTCATTAAGTGTTGGCAAGCACCCACAAAAGTTGTGGATAAGCATCTAAACGCCGAATAGATGAATTGCAAAGTGCCATTGGCCATTCAGAATAATTTGCTAAGGTCCCCAAATCGAGGAGTTTACTAATAATGTTTAGTGAATTGAAATCAATGAAGCTAATGTTTTGGTATTATGACTAACTTAACTTTGTTATTGAGTACGGTGCAATAATGTCTCAAATCGATGTCATCTCAGAGGAAGATGCGACTGCAAGATATACACGATAGATGATTTTTCGAAAGAGCTTTAGAAACTTTCAAAGGCTAATAGGTTTAATGCTAATCTCAGTAAATCTGCTATGCATAATATAAATCAAAGGCTCTTCAAAACTGAAATCAATTATTCATCAAAGAATAATGAAATAAGACCGTATAAAGGAAAACTCTTCAACCTTTTTTTGCATCCTCTCTACAAGCACCAACAAGAAGATTTGGAACATGGCATGGAGATCCTTCCAAGCATAAAAAGATAAAGAAAATAAAATGTATTCAAATGATGTAGTTGCAACTGCCTTCCCATATGCACATGCAAAATGTGGAAGCATAGACAAGGAACATGTCACAAAGTGCCTAATGAAAAATAGAGCACTGCAGAACACATACACAGAATAGACCAAATACACAGAGTAGAACGGTTTTATAAAACTGGGCGCTTGAAAATCTACACCCAGGATATCTATTAATAAAAATATGAATATACACTATTACTGTCAAAAAGGTTAGATAGCCCATTTATCATGGATGGTGATGAGACGGCTACTGCATGTGAAATACATACAAATCTAGAGCCTTCGTTTGGTCTATGCCGATCATATTTGATTAATTTATTTCTAACATCCCCCTAAATTAATCATACTAGCTATTCTAAATATATAATCTAACAAATATGGGTCCCTGCTTAAAGCCTTGTTAGGTACCCATTTACAATCACATATTTACCTAATATAATGGTAGGAATTCATTTGGTGTTGCTTGAGTAGTGAGAGAATAGCTCGTAGCCAAGTGATTTCTTTAGCTGCTTCATTTCCTGAAGTATAGTCGGCCTCTGTAATAAATAGAGCAATAGTAGATTGTTTCTTACTGCACCATGAAATGGGACCCAAACCAAGAGAGACAACATAACTTGTAGTTGATTTATGATCATCTGCGCATCCTGCTCAATCTAAATCTGGATATCCAACAAGTTGTAGATCTCCATGAGAAGAATAATAAACACCCATTGTCAAAATCCCTTGCACATACCTTAATATTCTGTTTGCTGCAACCCAATGTGGAAACTTAGGAGAACTCAAAAACCTTGAAACAACACTTACTGGAAAAGAAATATATGATCGAGTGTGAGTCAAGTACACCAAACTTCCAGCCAATTACCTATATAAGGTGGGATCAACATCCTCACCTTTCATATCCTTGGTCAATTTTAATCGTGAGCAACTAGAGTAAACACACTCCTACAATTTTCCATTTTAAACTTTCTTAACAAATCTAGAGCATACTTGGTTTGAGAGAGATAAATACCATCATCGTTTTTCCCTATCACTAATTTGGTTCATGTTATGCTCTGTAATGATAAGATCATCAACATAAAGTACAATAATTAGTAGTCCACCGTCATCCAGTTCCTTCACATACAAGTTTGGATCATGAGGACTATCATTGAAACCTTGAGTTTGGAAGTATTCATTAATTTTAGCATACTAAGCCCTTGGAGCTTGTTTCAAACCATATAGTGACTTCTTTAATTTGCAAACCATGTGTTCTTGTCTTGGAATTTCAAATCCTCGGGGTTGAGTCAAATAGATTTCTTCATCAATTTCATTAAAAAATGCATTATTTGCATCCATTTGGTGAAGAGACCACTTGAAATGAGCTACTAGTGCTATAATAGTCCCGATAGTACTAATATTTGCTACTGGGGCAAAATTTTATGTGTAGTCAATTCCGTCTTTCTATGAATACCCTTTCGCCACTAATCTTGCATTGTGTCTTTTAATGCTACCATTTGACTTGAATTTGGCTTTTTATACACAGTTATTGTTGACCACATTTTTGCCTTTGGGCAAGTCCACCAAATCCCAAGTGTTATTCTTTATCAAAGAATCATATTCATTTTGCATATCTTGTTCCCATTCTTATTTTCCTTTAGCCTCATCATATGTTTGTGATCATTGGTCTTCATTATGGTTGTCATTAGAGCATAATTAACTCGATAAATCTTCTGATAAATCTCTTGAAGGCTCTTGGTTTTTGGACTATTAGATTCCTCATCTATGTCAAAAGTTTCCTTTCAACTTTCATTTGTTTCAAAATCATTAGAAGACTCATTATTATCTATGGTCACTTGTGGAATAGGAGAGGATTTTATCATATCTTCAAAACCTTCATTAGAGTTGACATCCCTACTTATGAACACATCCTCCACACTAGGATCATACAACCTATATCCTTTCCTTTGATCATCATAACCCACAAAGATGCACTTAACACTCTTCTTATCAAAATTATTTTCTCTAATCTGATTTGATACATGAGCAAATGCTTCACATCCAAATAATCTAAAATACTTGACATTTGGCTTTTCTCCACTCCATACTTCTTCAGGTGTGATATTTTGCAAACAAGTTGTGGGAGATGTATTTAAAATATGAGAAGCAATATTGGCAGTCTTAGCCCAAAGAAACAAAGGAAGATTCTTAGATTGTAGCATACAATGTGTCATTTTTACTAAGGTCCTATTCTTCCTTTCAGCTACACCATTTATTGGGGTGTATATCTATTACTCATTTCTCTCTTAATCCCATGAGACACAAAAATATTTGAACTTGTTGTTCACATATTCCCCACCATGATCAGTTCTTATTCTCTTGATCTTATTCCCACTTTGATTTTCCACAAATGCATTAAATATTTCAAATTTGCTAAAAAATTCATCTTTTTGTTTTAGTAAAACAAAACTTTCATTGAAAAATCATCAATGAATGTTAAGATGTACCTAGCTCCCCCATTTGATGTTGGATTCATAGGCCCACATAAATCAGTATAGATAAGTTCAAGAGATTTACTTTCCCTCTATTTAGATCTTTCAAAGTTATTTCTATGTTGTTTACCAACCATGCATCCTTCACACACATTTGTATTTACCTTTATACATTTGTATTTTTGGAAGCATAGATAGTTAGGAAAAGAGGCTAGTCAGTGTGGATGAGGACAAAGATAATACTCAAGTGGATTCTGGCCCTTGTAAGCAGACTAGGGGGAACCTGAAGAAGAAAGCTGCTATTCAGACTTTGGACTACAAAGATCTTAGGTCTACTACTGACAAAATGAGTCTTCTGGAGACTGAGGTTGTTGAGACCCTTAAGAGCCTCATGTAATTTATGTTCTCTACTTTTCTGGTTCTGTCTCTGTCTGGTTGCTGGTTTGTGGGTCTCTGCTTGTTTTTTGTAGCTACTTTGGTTTTTTGCTAGCTCTTTGGCTACCAAATGTATTGCTTTATCCTCTGCAGCCTTTTTTGTTTTGGATTTTGGTTTGTTGTGATGATTCTAAACCTTTTAGGATCTTCTTTATAAAGGGTTTTAGGGCCCCTTCAAAACCTGTTATTGCCTTAATCCAAAACTTCGATAATTTAAATGACCATACCTTTGATACCATAACTCACTTGTAGAGGATCCTATAGTAATATAAGGTTTCTTATCAACCCTTGCTAAAAATTTGTATATACCATCACTCTCAATTCTAGCTGCCACTATTTTATATCCATTATTAATAATCTTGATTAAACACTTATTTGGATAGAACTCTACTATATAACCATGTTGAGTTATTTGACTCATTGAGAGAATATTTTTGGTTAACTTTGGTACAATATTTACATCTGTTATTGTCCATTTTTTACCATCATTTCCTTTCATTGAAATTGAACCTATTCCTTCAGTTGCATGTGAACTATCATCACCAAGAAATATTCTTGCACCTTTACTTTCTTCTAAGTTGTTAAAGAAGTTTTTATTGTAAGTCATATGTTGCCTAGCTCTTGAATCAATATACCATGTGTCACTTGAATTTCCTTGAGTAACCAAAGAAACTATCATTATATTATGATCACCCTCTTCTTGAGAAAAAAATAATTGCCTTCTTTGATTAAATCTCCTTTGTCCATATGATTTCTTAAGACATTGATCACTTTTATGGCCTTCTTATCGACAATTATAACATATGATAGAATTTTCTCTTTTATAATTACCTTTGTAATTTATCCATTCATTTTGTTGCTTTTGAAAACAATCTCTCTGTTGATAATTCTTTGATTGATTCCATTGTCTTTGATTATTTCCATATTGGTTCCCTTGATTTGGTCATTGATTTTGATATCATTTACCTTGAGTATAATTCTTATATTTTCTATTGGCCATAAATGCTTTAGTACTCTTACTAGACTCACCCTTGAACTTTTTAAGCCTATCTTATTCATTTAACAAAGCAACATACACTTCTTCTAGTTTGATATTCTCAAAATTTTCAGTGAGTTCTAATGTATGAATGAAATTATTGTACTCATTTTGAAGACTTTCAATTAAAAAATCTATTATTTCAAAATCTTCATACTTAACTTTCATCATTGCAAGTTCATTTCTTAACTTTTTCAATTTAGCAATATGATCATTCATACTATCACATGTCTTCAATTTCAAATGAGTTAATTGCCTTTTGATATCCATCACTTTTAACTTGCTAGTTCTTTCATACATTGTTTGTAAAGTTTCCCATATTTCCTTTGTTGTTTTCAAACTTTGAACATGTGGCCTAACCCCTAAACTAATTTGCCATAAGATTGTAGCTTGTGCATTCATATCCATTTTATCCCATTTTTCATGTTTACTTTCATCTGTAGATCTATTTTCTGTTACTAGCTCCCATAAACCTTTAATTTGCAAAATCAATTCCATTTCACATATACAATTGACATAACTAGAACAATCTATTTTTTCACTAGCCACAATATTACAAATTTCAGAGACAGTCATAATTATGAACACAATACAAATCACACAAACACTGGTCTTGAAAAATAAAGCCTCTACCACCACACGCACAATAAAATTTGTTATCAGCCTTCTTATACATCAAACAAACAAGATCTTTTTATCAAACTCTTCACCTTAACAACCAATTGACAAGTTCACTCTCCACTTTCCTCATACATTTGAATAAACACTTCATAGGTTATGTGAACGTACCTTTCAAGATTACAAAGCTTCAAGATTCCTTTCAGCATTGCCTTTATCCTTCATTCTAGAGCTCGAAGACTCTTTCCATGCAATTCAACTATTTCCAAATCTTTCACGTAGTTCTGCAACAACATTTCCAGCAAAAACAAAGCAAAGGAAATAAAAATTCCTATAAACTTCACTCATCTAATAGCTTATAGCTCAGAGAGTTTGGACATTCAAAGGAAATAAAAATTCCAGTAAAGTACAGAAGGCTTTCAACATTCAATAGCTTACATAACCAAACTCTGAACCTCACAAATAGAAGATTAATCATGATATCAGCTAGAATTTACATTCCCATATAAAAGCTCATACTAAGCACACAATGAAGAAAAACCAACAGATAGATCACTCAACAAACAGAGCCAGCAAAAACCTGAGAAACGAAGCAACTTAGCTGCAAAATGGAACACACAACAATTCTTTCCCTTTGGCTCTGATACCATGAAAAACAGAGCACAACAAAACACATACACTGAACATACTAAATACATAGAGCATAACACTTTTACAAAACTGAGCACGTGAAAAGCTACGCCCAAGAAGTCTATTTATAAGCATATGAATATACACTATTACTGTCAAAAAGGTTAAATAGACCATTTATTATGGACGGTGATGAGACGGTTGCTGGTCAGCAAAACACTATTGCACGTGAAATACATACAGATTTGATTAATTTATTTCTAACACCTCAAAGGGATATCAATCTCAGCTTTGCAGAAAATAGTCTTCTTGATTCATGAACTTTCAAACATTAAAGCAGCTGTAAAGTCAAAAAGTAGAAGGATAGACAAAGCACATAAACAATATGAACAAATAAATGCGCTAGAAAGAGCTTTGGAAACATTCGAGGAAATGTAACAAGTAAGTGTAAAGCCATGATAGATCACTCAGAGACATGCATGCAAACACAGAGTCATAAACCTTCACGTCAACCGTTTGACAGTCCGCCACAAGGAGATTTCATCTCAAGGAATGAAATGAAACTTTTTCTCTAATGTCCCAGCAAAGGCTTTGTCTCTGAATTGACATCGAGCTTTAATAAAAAAGACAAAGATTGTGAGTTACTAGAAATATAGTTTATGATCATACATGGAGGTCACATACAAAAGCATTTTTGGTATCAAAGAGGGATGAACATAATTTGTCGTCATTTATATCGAACTATCCCGACGTTCATCATCAACTTATGCAAACCTTCATGGTCTGTCATGAAGTGATGACCTAACACTTATCAAACCATATGAGAAGTGGACTCATTTTATAACACGTGCCAAGGAGAATGAGAGATGTTAGTTGGAGCACTTAGAAGAAGTGTGGTTTCGTAGCATGCCATAATCGCAAGGAAAAGCAAAGTACATGAAATGCTTGGTAGAACGCCTCAAAGAAATGTGGTATCATGGATAGCAATGATTGCAGGATATGCACAAAAACAACTTGTTGAAAAAATTTAGAAACTTTAAAGCAAATGCATTGTGTTGGGACAAAATCAAATTCGACAACCTTTGCCATCATCCTACCTGCCCACGCAAAGAGCCCAAACTTTATCGGTTATAGAAGGATCATCGAACGGTAAATGTGGTGTTGCATAGTAATAAAGTTCCTTTGAAGAGGTGGCTCAACTTTGAACAAGCTCAGTTGTACATGGTAACATCCTACTTCATTTAGCTTTACAATCACGATGAGGTCTAATCAAACCTATAAAGCGTAGGTTTGAGAAATAAATTCAATCAAACATCTCTCTTGATCTAATCAAGTTGATGAAAATTAGATCATTGGCAAATTCTTAACAATATGATGAGCAGAAGGTTCTTCCATTTGGAGAAGTAATGAATATAATTGTATTTTCATGGCTAAGGATTTGGGTTGCCTTATCCTCGTCATTTGGCAGCAAAATTCTCTCTATTACAATATTCTCATTATTTGTACTTATGTGTGCTTCATACTCAATCAAGGCTAGCATGTAGTTAAGGGATTCTTCAAGGGTTCTAAAGTTACTAGAACACACTAGAATATTTGAGCAGATGAGCAGATGAAAGATAATAAGTGGAATTCCTTGAACCATGTGGGAAGGGAATAATGGACACAACTAATGAGATTTGAAGCTTTGTGTATGACGAAGGAACACTTACTATATGATGAGATCCACCTTTTTTCTTCACTAGTGAAGAGCCAAACAGATAACTTTTGGGGCTCGAGGTACACGGGAAAACACATGGTATTGTTGAATGTATTGCCAAAGAAGATGGTAAAGTTTGTGCTATGCTGCAAAGAGGACAAGATAGATAATGCTCGATGTCATGAACATTTACAAAATGCATCAGAGGTGAAAAATACATAGATGGAAAAGACAAACTTTTGCAAACACTAAGGAGGACTATGAATTCATGGTTAGAAAAGGATACCTATCAAATGCAATTAGAATATATTTCCTTTAAAGTTAAATTGTCGTTGTATAGGTAACTTGTAATGGGGTTCAAATTGTCTTTTCGTAAAAGTGATTTATGTCATTTATTGTAACTACTAGTTAAGATTTAGTTTTGATTTTATAAAACTTAAGTAAATCTTAACTTACATCTAAAAGTAGTTACAAAAAGTAATAAATTGGGTAGTTATTTTAAGTGGTTAATTTAGATACTTATTTTCTAAAACCTATGAAGTGAAGACTTTTGCATTGTAAAACTGGAGACTCTTACAAAGGGCAGACTCTGGAGAAATTCTTAGAGATATAGTTTGATAAATTTTGTGTTTACATTTTGTACAAAAGAATTTGTGAGATTATACAATTTCATCTAGATGAATTGCTATTAGTTGTGCCTTTTGAATTGTGCTAATGGGAAAAAATTAAAGACAGTTTTTATATAATTTTTAGTTGTTTTATCGGTGAGATCATTTTTCCTTCTAAGACATTTGATTTCCTCAATTGTTATTAATAGGATTTCTTTTAAACAATCACACATGATTACAGGCAAGAAAGAGAGCAAATTATAAAGTTTGTTCAATTTCTGCTTTTCTTCTTAAAATGGTGCTTCATTTTTGTTTTTTTGGGCTTCAAAGAAAGCATATTTGTATTTCTATTGTCTCAGATTTATGTTGTTTCTGAAACACTTGTTAATTGTACGTGGTGGGGCGCAGATACAAGTGTCTTAGATGTCCATTTAAGCAGTGTCTGTTGAACGTCACTGGTGTCCGCATGTCCATTTTTTTGAGTTGTGTCAGTTGGCTCGACTGCCCTCTTTGAGCGAAAAGAAAAGTCTTGGCTGTAGTTTCCTACAAGGCTCTTACGGACTAGGAGTTATGCATAGAAGCAGAGAATCGCTAGGAGTTTGTCATTTGGGTTGCTTTTTAATTCAGTGGGCAATAAAAATGAAGTGATCTGCTTGAGTTATTCCCATGGAGAACTTGGGAACACTAATGCTTAAAAATACACTGTTCTTACGGAACTCAAGCTAATCAGTAAAGCTGTAATGATTAAAACCTTCAAGGTTGTTGGATGTAGGATGATGAGCAATGAGGAATCATACATCATCCAGAACAGGTCTCTAAGTTTGACAAATTCTACTATAGGCAATGATTTCATTAGGTCAATAGACATCTATAGTTAGAAAATGGGTCTCACAGACTCGTGTACATAAAAAACTAAGTTGGATTTAATTTTACGACTGAATGTTTGATTCTCTGCCCTCTTTGCTGGTCTTCCAATATGAAGGTGCTAGAATCACATTGGTAGGGTTGTCAAACAGTGCTGGTAGTGGAAGACCATTAGACATGAATAACTGAAAATTAAAGTATTCTCTATCCTACTATGGCATAAGTCTCTTTTGTAGCATCTATGTTTTCCTCTTTTGTCATTTTACACAGGTGAGGGGTTTTTCCGAGGTCACCATTCTTATGTTAAGCATTTATATATACTAAGTAGGCAGGGGGTTAGGGGAGCTAAATCACTATATGTCAATTTTCACTTTAAAATCAATACAACATTAAAATTATTATCACATATCACATTATTATTAAATCTATTATGCAAGTGATTAACACAATTTCACATCAACATAAGAGAACACTAGACTTATATGAAAATCTAGAAGGGAAAAACCATGATGAGAAAAGTTGTCTGAATGTATGACCTAGATCTAGCCTCAAAAAATAATAATGATCTTACAATGATTTTATAGATACTAACCCACATGAATTTTAACCTAAGATGGAGATACCAACCCCCAATCAAATTTGTACACCCCAACCTTGAGGACACACAAATCCCCTAATCCAAAGAATGCGAGGCACCAACCTTAATTACAAATGAGATATAGTACATACAAGAGATATGTCAAGTGGACCTTCCAAACTCAGCCTTCAACATCTACCTAATTTGATCTACTTTAAAACACTCTCTATATGTGTATAAGACATGCATATTTGTTTGCACCCTTCATCACATCTATACTTCTCCTTATTGAGTATATAGCTTGCATAACTTCTACCACTTTAGTCACACCAACTACACATTGGAATGGAATTGATTGGCATTTATAGGGATTCCAATGTTATTTACATCTTCATGTTGATGTAGAACATATTTATATTATCTCCATGTTGGCCAAGTATACATTAATTAAACCAAACGTTTAGTCAACTTGGTCCTAAAGCCAACACTGGACCAGGAAGATAAAGCATCCAGGGTTAACCAAATCAAGCAAGAACAATTTCGGAGCACAACAACACGTTCTAAATTAGAATAACAAAGATACATGCTTTATAAGCATAAATCCAAAAATGAAACAAGAGAATTGAAGATGCGGAGTAATGCGAAGATCTACAAACTTTGTTAGACAAACATCATCAGCATAGCATAGACTTCCAAAGAACACTTTTTGGACCACCAAAACATGAGAGAAGAATCTCAAGGAAATGTCCAACAACGTGCCAAATATATCATGAATATGTCTAGAATAAGTCAGAACATCCAGAGTAAAAACCAAACACTAAGATAGAATCAGTACATTAACATCAATGACAACCATACTGAAACAGTAATTAACTTCACTTTTTCAAAAATCTCCCTCTTTGTCATTGATGACAATAATCATCAATGGCCAACAATTTCTCAAAAACACTTCTCCCTGTTAGAAAGAATAATTATATACTTCCAAACTTCTCTGAACTTCTCAAGCACAAAGTTATCAAACTTTTCAAGCATAAACTTCTCAAACTTCTCCCCCTTCGACATCAAGGACAAAGGTAGATAGCAACATAGCTCAGAAACCACATTGCTCCCCTTAAGAGGAAGCCCCAAACATTAGCCTAGAAAAAACATGCATGTATTAGCCTAGATGAATGCACTGTCAAATGCACTTAGTGTAACACTAATAATTAAATAGTTGAGATTTGATTTGATTTCTGCATTCACTATCTCTATGTCCAAGCTTATTGCATGAAAAACAATTACTATTTAAAGTTGAAGAGTACCTGGTTTGAGTGGGAGCATGAGACCTCCTGAACACATTTTTATTCTAGATATGAGGGGAAACATTATGAATAGAGTTCCTTGCTTAATTAACGACCTTGTCTTCTACTAGATTCTTGTCAATAGGGTTAGGCATTGGTTCCACTATCCTATTTTCCTCTCTTAGGTTCAGTTATTCTTCTACCATATTTGACCAACTTTTATCTTTTGAGGCATTCATAGTCATAGCTACATCCTTGGTCTAATTACAGACTTGTGCCAGTAAACAATTGCATATGTAATTTTTCTTTACATAGTAAACATTTCCATTAGTTCTTGTACCTTCTGCAACCAAACTTATGAAGCTTCCCTTTCTAATTTCATATACACTCTCATAAAATATGACCTTATATACCATTTGATACACATCTAACTCACACTCAATAGGTTATGTCTCAAACCTTTAACATAATAAACATCATCATTTTTATATTACCATTAATATAAATGCTTCATTTTCCACAAATTGGTGCAACTTCCCCTCTTGCAAGCTTGATTGATCAGCGATCATATTTCTCAAAGTTAATAGACTTGTCTCTATGACTAGTCATATGATTTGAACATCTAGAGGTGATGATCCATGTCTTTGGTTTCACTTTAGTATGTAGAGTAGTCTTTATAGATTTATCTTCTAAATTTCAACACTATCCATCATTCTTTTCTTCTATAGCCAGGAACAAGTATTCTTCATTTAAGTCATCTTGTTATTCAAATGAGTAGGGCTTTGTTGAACAAAAACTTATCTTCTACTTGTCTCTATCATCTCTTCTGATATCCCCACATTTCCTCTATAGTTCTCCTTTCCTTTGTAATCATCATTAGGTCTTCCACTATAATCCTCTTTATACATACACCTAAAAGCACAACATCCTATTCTTCAACAATTAATTTTTTTTAAGGGTAACTTACCTTTGTACATCCCAGTTCCTCTCCTCAATCTTCTTACAATTTTTTTTCAATCTCATCCAAGTCTTCATTCTCTTTTTGTTTTTATTCAAGCTTCTTTGTGGATTTGAATTTTGCTTCCTTCCTTTCCTTCTTGATGTCATCTAATTCTAAAATCTCAAAGGCAACAAGTGACCTGAGGAGCTGATTCACAATGTGTTTATTCATGTCATGAATTTCCTCAATGTCATACTTCTTCAGTTTATATCATTTGGGTAATGTTTTCATTATCTTCCTCACAACTTTACTCTCTTCTACCAATCCACCAACACTTTTGAAAATAAATTACCATTTCATTCCCTTAATCATTATAGCCTTCAATGTTTTCATCACCAAACATTCACAAATTCTTAAATTTGTGTTTTACATTTGTAATCTTGGCTTTCTTTGTCTTCTCATCTCCTTCAAATACATTGTTTATCTTGTTCCAAATTTCTTTAGCTGACTTAGCCCTTGTGATTTTCTATACACTACAATATTCAAGAAAGTTACAATTTTAATAGCGGCCTTTGCATTACTTCCATATGCTTGGATTTCATCCAAATTTTTAGGGTCATTCTATGACACGGTACAACTTTTTGTAATGTTTTCTCAAATATCAGCCAACATAGTAGCTAAATGATACTCCATCCTTTCTCTCAAATAAACATAATTTATGCCATCAAACTTTAACATCTTGAAGGTATAGTCTTGTGCCATTCTAGATCTTCCTCAAGCAATTAAGCTTCAAAAGGGGAACCTCACTCTGATACCAATTGTTGAACACACCATAGGACTAAGAGGTGGGGGGGGAGTGAATCAGTCTGGACCTTAAAACACTTAAATACATTTGATATTCAAAATTAAAACAAGCATATAATCTCAACAAAAATAAATTATGAAAGCATGAACTACAAAAAACACATGAACACTAGATGTACATCGAAAACCCAATCAAGGAAAAACCACGGTGAGAATCAAACACAATATAAATACAATCTATTAAAATGTTTCCTCTAGAACCCTTTACTCCTAAGAGGACTTGCGGATCTAAGGTGCACAACCTTAGGGAAAGATACAAATGACTTGCAAGACTTAAACACATTTTTTAGGGAAATATACATAAATTTGCCAAGAGACTCACTATCTTCCGCTAGAGAAAGGAATAGCTAAATTGGAATAAACAAGATCTCTTGATCATGAAATTTACCTTGAATCATTGGCTCAAGTGATTGATATCGTTCAAAAATATTCTTACTTCAAACACAAAATTTGAATACTATCACACTGAGAATATCTTCATCAAAGATCTCCACAACAATCTTTCACACATCTCACATACCAAATTTTCTCGTAGATCATTCACACCATCTACACATCAACATACACTTATTTTGCACTTTCACTCATACATTTTCACTCCTTTATATGCAATATTAATCATCAACACCCTTAACTTTGTTACCTATATCTAGTCGGCTAGGCCTAAAATATCAAATGCAGTCCTCTCCAAGAGATAGAGAGGACCCAAAAATATTGTAATACAATATTTCCAAATGACTATAATGGAGCGTACACACTAGCACATCCTCCAACATTGGCATCAACTAAAATGTGTAGATGAACAATGAAGCATGCCATCTAGTTAGCCCCAAAACATTCTCCAATCCATGAAACTCAATGCACATCTACACATGTCCCAATGAGACTCATATTAACATCCAAACTCAACCACCAAAGAATATATAGACCAAAAGAGTATGATGCAAGTACAATACACAAACACAGTTAGCCAAATACCATAATAGCTAACACACAAAACTCATAACATCATAATTTCATTTTCCAATAAAGTTATCACTTAAAAACTGAACTGAAACACTACACAGACCACATGAATAAATATTCAAAACTGTAACACTTGAATTCACATATCTTGAAGCTACCAAGAATACTTAAAACATATTCTGATAGACAACCTTATTGACAAAAGCAACAACAATCAACTCTTCTAACTGAGTAGTAGAGGACCTGCAAATCTGATAGTGTAATATACATAGAACATAGACATCATATTTTTAACCATAGCACACAATATTCACATACCGGAGGAATGCAAGACACTCCTGCATTGGGACATTAATTTTTTTTTACTAGATATTGAAAATACTATTGTACCATCCCTCTAAAAAATACATCAACATCTCCATCACATTTTGGTAGGTTGTGGGGAAGTGTTGAAGGATTATAATGGTGGGTTTATTTCGACGGTGAGGCTCCCCTTGTGAAGTTAGACTAATCACCTTGCCGAAGCTATTGTTGCCTACCATGATTTGAGCATGGCCTCTCAATTGAATTAAAAAAAAGTGTGTCTTTAAGGGGATTCTAAGAATATAATTCAATATCTTAAGGGGTCCCAATGTCCTTTGTGGACTATCCAAAGTTGCATAAGGGAAGCCATCAAGATTGTTGAGTCTTTTGATAAGTGTATCATTCCCCACACTTTTATGGAGGCCAATTGTGTTGTTGATTATTTTACTAACCTGGGGTTCCTTAGCAATGCAAAACAATTATGGACTAAGGAGGATATATTGCTATCTAATGTTATGGATTTGATAGTGTATGAAAGGCTACATGCTCATGTCGGAAGCATTGATTAATTGATATGGAAACCTCCTTACATTATATTTTTTGTTCCACGTTGCCTGACTCCCATGTTTTATGGGTGTTTTTCTTACTTGCTGGGACTTGGACATTTTATTTTCATCAGTCTTTGGTTGCTAGTGTGAGGTGTAGATATTCTATTGGGCAATAGTAACTGCCTAGAGCCAATTAACTGTGAAGGGGTGAAGAAGAACGCTACTATCTGGTAATATTTGTAAAAAAGGGATGTTACTCCTTACCTAGAAAGGCTTCATATGTATGACCATATATTGTCCAAACTTTTTGTTAATGGTTGGAAGGATACCTATGTCTCAGTGTATGGAAAGAAGGTTGACCTCATAGAAGATCTTATCTCTGAGAATACTGGCATTCCTATGGGTGGAAAGAAGGTCTTCCGGAATAGAGAGGCCTTGTAGGAAGTAGTATGAAAATTACCTAAAGGAAAAGAGGGGAAACACCTAGTTAGGAAGCCAAAGAGTAGCTTTGAAATGAGCTCCATCAAATGCCTTTAGGATACTATCCTTAAGGTACTAATGCACTATTTCTCCTTTGATGGTCACTTTACCAATTTTTTTGGCCATCATTTTGTGTTAGTTAATCATTTCAGATATAAGGATAAGATCTCTTTTCCTTTTTATATTTTATATTCCTTGAATGTGGGTATCATAGATTTTAAGAACCCTAAAAAGTCTATCTTGCACGAAGGCCTTATTATGCTTATAATGGAGTATATTAAATCTCTACCCACCCCCTCTAAGAGTAAGCCTCATATTTCTAAGGATTTTACCCCTTCAAAGGATGAGGATTCAAATTTTATTGTGTCGAAGGATGAGGGATATGATATTGATGAGGATTTTGTGACTACGGCTGGAAACAAAAGGGGGAAGCCGAATTCTAGTAAAATTATGAAAAGAGGTAATAAGAAAAAGGCCTCCCCTATTTCCTCTAACATTTAGGAACAAAGATATTTTCATTCTTCTCATTCGGGTTATTCTAAGGATGGTTCTAAGGAAAAAGGTGGTAGATCACCATTTCCACATCATTTGAACCCCAAATCTCCCCATCTAAACTTGGATAACGATACTCATGATGATGCCTTGGGTCTCACTAGGGATATAGTGGTGGACACCATTATGAAGCACAAATGGTGTTTCCATGAAATCAAAGATGAGCCTTAAGATTAGGTAGATCTATTCAAGCTATGCCGGGTGAGGGTGTGGAGCATGGTGACTCATGGGTGGATAAAGAAGGCAAAAATGTGGTTACATCTCTTCAAAAGGTTGTGATTAAGTTTAAAATCAGACGTGGTCAAGTTTAGCCATAATGTGATTAAATGGTCACCAAGTAGTATGAAGATATTGGTTGAGAAAATTGAAAGGCTACAACAAGGTAATTTTCAATTCATCGATTTGAAGGACAAAGGCAATCAGGATGGTTCTAAAGAGGGCAAAGGTCCATGCACCCATACCAGAGGCCATCTCAAAAAGGTTGTTGATCAGTTGCTGAAGGACTTGCATGATATTAAGAAGCTTTCTCAAGAGGCTTCTAAGCGTGAGGTTTAGAGTGTTGAAGTCTTAAAGAACCTTAAGTAACTCATTTCTTGTGGTTTTCTCTTGTCTTGGGGCCTGGTGCCTTGTTGTTGTCTAGTCTCTTTCCTCTCCCTTTTATTTATCTATTGTTCTTGTTTTGTTTTTATGATGTCTTGTTGAAGGTAGCTTTTTGTATATAGGGTTTCAGATCCCTTCAAAACCTGTTTGACCCTTTAATCAAAACCATACACCAGATAATTCAATAGTACCAAAGCACATAAATAGTCTTTCCTGCATATTGGAGCTTCTACTACACCATCCTTTCTTCATCATCATACTATAACACATAAGTACTCTTTCTTTCATATTGAACTTCCACTACACCATCCTTAATTCAATCTATTGACATCGATGGCAACATAAGACACATTGACATCAATGACAACACAACACAATAACTCAAGTTTCCAACAAATCTCTTGATTGGTCTATTGTGTAACTAAAATTTAAGTAATCTAAATAGATAAATTATTTCACAAGATTATTTATTGATAATATTATTTAATTTGTAGGTTGTAATATCGACTAGTACATAATAAGTGTCATTATTGGCATTGAGTTCTCTTGTTCTATTTAGATTCAAATTTACTAGATGTATTGGGATGATTTCAATCCTCTATTCCTAGATGGTCCTTCCTTGGACTATCTTGTTCCTATAGATTCTTATAAGAATTGACCATTTGATAATAATAGAACTATGCACTTCATCACTAGGAAATACATGATTGTTGCGATGACATTGTGACTTATACTTATACTAGTAATGCTCTAGAGAATCTAGATGATTCTTTAGCCTACTAGGTATAAGTACTAATACAAAAATTATTAGATAGTTAAACATATCTATGTTTGAATTGGCATCTTGGCACTGAGAATTCTCATATTCTAGAATTATAAAATTCATCTTATGTTCACTCATAGGCATCTTCTGTGTACATAGCACCCAAGGATGAGAAGTGTAGTTAGATGACCTGTATTGTCATCTAACATACTCCTACATCTTTATAATTTGGTGTTGCTTCAAATTGGGCATTTAGTAATTGAGTGCAACAAGATTATCATCTTTCAAATTTAACTACTTCGGATGAATAGTTGTTAAATATTTTAGGATACCACTGAGGACATCTTCTTTTTTATGGTAGCTCCTCTAGAGTTATATGAACTTCATTGGATGTGATGAGGGCACATTGAAAATCTCTTTTTTTCTTCTTTGTTTATTTATTTCGCATAGTTTGGGATTAATTCAGACATCTTTAAGTAGCATCATAAGACTCATCATCATCTTTGTATCTTGTTCTACTTCCATTTCCACATGGTTCTACATTGTTTAATGTTTTAGGAGTCGCTTGATAAAAAGACAAAGGTATCATAGACCTTTTATTTTCTTCCTTCACATTCCTTTTAAGATTGGGAAGACATTCTACGTGCACAACCTTGGCTTTTTTTTTCCCTAAGGGGAGAGATTTTTTTTGATAATTTTTCATTATATTCAACACTTGTAGTTGAGAATGTATCATTCATCCAAGAGAATCTACATTAAGGTTGCATGACTTCTCTTCTTCTCTCTTATTGGGGGCCTTTTTCACCATATGAAGTTTTATCCTTACCATATTTTATCTAGTATATCTTTTATTTTTTTCTCTTTTGAGGAGTTATTTCCCTTTGGTTTTTGACATTTTCTCTATTTGTGAGAGATTCATTTACATATAGGTGTTTGATCAAGCCTTATAGATAATGCCTATCATTACATGTTTTCTCATTTTAGTTTCACGTAAGAGGATGTGTTAGATATGAATGAGATAAAACCTAACTAGTTTCACTTGTAAATTATTTCACACCTTATTACTTAAGTTTACTTAGAGTATTCTTGTGAATTTATATTTTATGTCTAAAGACATACTATTCAGATGCATGCTATAATCCTATTTTGTTTTACATCTCACCTTTGTTTATATATACAAGTGTTTTTTTATTGTAATGAATAAGATAATCAAATTGTATATATTAATCCATTGATAGAATAGAATTATTCTTTCATGTTGGATCTCTGTTGCACTTTCGTGGAAACTCCCTAATCTTAATGGTTATCTCTGTAGAAAAATATTGCATAATATAGAGCACTTCATACCCTCTCGAACTCATATATCAAGAAAGGAAGAAAAATCGATATAAATTTGATGAAATGAGAAACAAAACTCACGAGTACATGTTGACATATACAAGACATATCAACAATCATAAATTTATCCCCACTCTCTAAAATCAACCTTATATAAAGTAAATATAAATTTATGATCTCAAGATAACTATCTAAATGATATTTTAATCTTATAAAATACATTAAATTTTAAATTTGAATACCTACCTTAATCCTCATATGCGTTATTGATTATTCTTTTACTTATATATATATTTAATTATTCTAAATTATCAATGTGCCAATCCAACTAACACTCATTATTAATATACTTTATTGGATTAGTCTATATTCCACTCAAGGAAAAATCTAAGCAAAAAAAATAAAATTGAAAAACTCTAAACATTGTGGACCCTTAAGCATAGTGCAAGTGAAATCAGTCTACCCATGTGGGTTGCACTTGATCGTCCTCAATCATATGCATGGGGCCTAAAAGAAGCAAGAAGACAAAGAATCTTCACTTTTTCATGCTCATCTTATACTTTTTGTTTGCATTACATTGGATCACATTTTTATGGGCGGTGGTTGGTACACATGCATTATTGAACATGAATCTTTCCACCGACAATCGCGCTGCACATTTGGATCCATGCTAAGACTTAAGACCTGCTTCTGCTGTAGCAAATCCGAAGCTTCCCACAGCCTTAAAAATTCCTTCAACCCTGCCTTGAATAGGAATTTTCTTTCACCGTTAAATGTAATTCATTAATAGCTCTGTAGAGCCTTACTATTAATATCTTTTTTCCTTCGTTCTAGAACATTTCGCTCTTCACCATAATATCTAGAACGTCGAATCTTTCCCTAATACTGGAGCCAATTAGCTTTAGAAATGTTGGAAGCGAATGATCTTTAGGTTAGGTTATTTGGTTTGGGGGATCGTCTTAGGAAATTCAGATTGTGTTTTTTTTATTTGTCTGTCGTGTAGATGAAGATCTGTTGCATATTGTTCGATTGATAGTTCAGGTTGTGTATTTAACTATTGATTTGTTTGTAATGTGGATGAAGATCCGTTACATATTGTTTGAAAAGTAGTTCAAGTTGTGTAATGTTTCAGAAGTTATGAGAGACTCGCCCTATAAAGATTTCAGATCACTGAAATAATTATAGTAGACCAAGGGAACTAACTAGATAAAGGGAGGTGACAAAAGATCTAAGAAAGTAGAATGAAAATGAGAAAATATCAATCCAACGAAATGCATAATAAAAAAAATCTAAAAAGAAAGAGACGATGAAAGATTAAAAAAAAAAAAAGTGAGAGCATATAAGAAAAGGGGAAATTTATGAGATAGAAAGGGTATGATACACAGATATAATGTACTATAAAGTCTTTAAAGCTTTGATTAAATATCTTGGCGTGCTCGCAGTGTTCGTGTGATATCCGACAGTACGTGCTACCTTACAAGAATCTTCAAACGACTACCTATCTATATGCTATTCCACGTTGAAAATCTTTCGTTTTGATCTACACTGTATTCTATTCTTGAGAGGACCACAATTTCAATTTCACAAGTGTCCCGTCCATAGGGCTGGAGCCCTTAGCTATGTACTATACAATCTTTAAAGCTTTAATCGAATCTCTTAGGTGTGCCTGCATTGTCCAAGTGATATCCGTGAGGATGTGCTTTCTTAAAAAATCGTCAAGGGACCATCTATCTATTATTGAGAGGATCATAATTTTAGAGTCCGTCCTTATTTATAGGTCAGTGCCTTGTCTAGCTTCTCACATGAAGAAGTCCCTTGCTGGTTGTTGATCGCAATGGCCAATCCCTCTCTCTTTTCTCTTGCTCTCTTTGTCTCTCTCTTTGCATTAACTACAACCGTGTCTCAGGAGATAAGAAAGCCATATATTGTTTACATGAATAAGTCCATGAAGCCTCTGCATTTTTCACTTCATGAGTACTGGTATGTTTCTCTCATCAATGAGGCAACTTCGGGCTCAGGCTCAGACGATGAAAGCCTGTTGTTATATACATATGATATAGTACTTGATGGATTTGCAGCGAAGCTGAGCAGAGCTGAGGCTGCATCTTTAGAGAGCATGGAAGGTTGCTTGGCCGTAATCCCGTCTTCTGTGAGCCAAATGCATACGACCCGTTCGCCGCAGTTTTTGGGTCTGGGAGGTTCGCATAACAATTTTTGGCCGCAGTCTCATTACGGCAAAGATGTGATTGTGGGCGTGATTGACACCGGAATATGGCCTGAGAGTGAGAGCTTCAATGATAGAGGCCTGGGACCGGTACCCGCAAAATGGAAGGGCGTTTGTCAAAGCGGGGAGATGTTCAATTCCTCTCACTGCAACAGGAAACTTATTGGAGCTCGCTATTTCTTCAAAGGATACGAAGCACACGGCCATAAACTCAGCAAGAGCGAGATAAAATCGGCGAGAGACTCCGAGGGCCATGGAACGCACTGTGCTTCGACTGCAGTGGGGTCGAAAGTGGGAGGAGCGAGTTTCAATGGCTTTGCCAGCGGAACGGCCAGAGGGATGGCTCCTCAGGCCAGATTGGCCGTGTATAAGGCCCTCTGGCTTAATGGAGTCGACGATAGCGACTTAACTGCTGCCATAGAAATGGCCGTTTCAGACGGCGTGGATATTATTTCTATGTCGATTGGAAAACCGGAAGGACCTTTCTACGAGGATTCCCAAGCCATCGGAGCCTTTAAAGCGATGGCCAAGGGCGTGTTTTTATCTGTATCAGCAGGCAACGATGGACCTATTTACACTGCCATCGATAACACGTCACCGTGGATGATGACTGTTGGAGCCAGCAGTATTGACAGAAAGTTCCCGGCCGCTGTCAGACTTGGCAATCACGACATGTACAGAGGTTCCTCTCTTTCTCAAGCGACTCAAGTAACTGAAAGATTGCCTCTGCTGTATTTATCTCACAACAAAAGCACCAGGAGATGCCAAGGTCTCGATGGCAGCATGTTCAACGGTAAAATTTTGCTATGTGATAATTGGTATCCTAATATTCACAGTGATTCCGTAGGAGTCGCTTCCCACAAGGCAGTCAGCATGCTGAAAAAAGTTTCAACGGCAGCGAAACAAGTTGGGGTCGCCGGTCTTATCTGGGCCACCGAGCCTCTTTGGGGGGCGCAAGAAATAATCGACGGTAATGGTCTGCCCTCTATCAGTGTGGGTTTTGAAGTAGGAAACAAAATCAAAGCGTACATAAACAGTACAAGTAATCCTACCGCCGCCATAAAGCCATCAGAATTGACAGTGAAAGGAAAGGCAGTAACAGCTCCGCTTGTGGCTTCTTTTTCTGGGAGAGGACCGAGTCGGGAATTTCCACATATACTGAAACCAGATGTGATTGCTCCAGGCCTCGACATATTGGCGGCAGTTAAGAAAGGATATGAATTTAAGTCGGGGACATCCATGTCGTGTCCCCACGTAAGCGGCCTTGCAGCGCTCATACGCGGCGTTCATCCTTCCTGGAGCCCCGCCGCCATTAAATCGGCTCTCATGACGTCTGCTTACATCCGCGACAATAAAAATCAGCCCATCAAAGATGTCGTCACACTGAAAGCAGCCGATCCATTCGCTTTGGGCGCAGGTCATGTAAATCCAGCGGCTGCTATGGATCCGGGGCTTGTCTACGACCTGGCACCTAGTGATTACATTCACTTTCTCTGTACTCTCAACTACACCGACAAACAGATCGCTCTTCTGATGGACAACCACAAAATCTTGTGCCCCAGATCAAGCAATTTGGAAGACGCAGCTGATCTTAATTATCCATCTTTCACTCTTTTCTTCAACTCCACCAGAATACCCAAAGTTGTCGTGAGAAGGAGAACAGTAACAAACGTGGGTGCCGCTCGTTCTACCTACAAAGTGCAAGTGGAGGAGCCTTCTGGAATGAAAGTAAGTGTTGAGCCAGAGACGTTAGAATTCACAAAGGAGAACCAGAAGCTTAACTTTCGTGTAATATTTCAGAGCGCGATCATCAAAGCAAAGGAGGATGTAACGTTGGGTGAAATATCATGGAATTGTATCCGAGGTGGAACTCATGTTGTTCGTAGCCCAGTTGTTGTACAGTGGCGAGATATATGACCTATTAGTTAGGCCCACCTTGGCCTCACTCTATATATAAATAAACTTTAATATTGCTGGTTAACTATGTTACCATGGGAGTTAGTAAATATATTTTAGATATATACCATGGGAGTTGCTCAATTATGAAGCCCCTAGTCATGTATAGTCTTGGTATTTTATAGTTAATGTAATTATAGATTATAAAAAGATTATTATCTTTTGTGTATCTTAATTAAAATTAAGCAATTCGTCTGAAAAGGTCTTAGCCAATGAATTAATTGGATCAAACACACTATTCATAACAACAAAAATAACTTATTATATAGCTGTGTGAAGAATAAGCATGATTAATAGTGTTGATTTAAACTATTTTTACAATTCCAATGTCATTTACATATGATGTTGCGCTAATGTAATTTACAAAATCTGATCCCTAATTGGCTCTTTGTGAGCTAAAAAAATTCACCAGTAGACAAAGCAAGACTTGACATGTAACATTTTAATTAATAGATATTGGTTGATAATTTAAATTAAATATTAAAACTAAAATCATGTATTTGAAGAAAGCTGCCTTAAAAGCTACAAGGAAGACATTTACATTGTAAATAAGACAAGGATTAATTAGTTATTATATCTTCTAAATACAATCTTTCCAACATTTAACATGATACACTAACCACTTGAATGGCCTCATAAACTCATTATCAATCATTATTTTACTACTAATAAAGGTTTTATGTAGGAAGATTTATAAAGGACCAAGCATCATTCACAATAATTTATAAAAACATGTAGGAGTGCTTAAGAATATACAACATTTACACAAACTATACATTTTATTATAAGAAAAAGACAATTTACTCTGCAACATTTTAAGAGAGAAACATTTGAGAGTAATTCCAAGAGTTACTTTGTTTACATTATAGGAAATCAATCTCTACTAAATGTTAAAATTGAATTCAAAGTATAAAGAATCAACGCCTTCCCCCACATTATTGCATGCAAACAAATATTTTTATACATGTCTAAACATAGTTTACCCTTCTCTTGTTTTTTTCTAGATTTGATTGTGTATGTATTTTTTATCATCAATGTTTTGAATCACACTCCATGATTCATCATCGGGATGAAAAAGAATTCTAAGGAGATGAAATAATTCTTTTTCATCCTGGTGATGAATGATGGAGTGTGATTCAAAACATTGATAATAAAAAATACATATACAATCGAATCGAGGAAAAATTAAGAGAAAACAATATGGATTACAGAAATCTCATAGCATTAATAGTTTACCCTACCATTTTTATAGTACTATTTCCATTTACAAATGAAAGTTATAATCACTAAGATGTTTTAAAACACATGTATAGTGATTTAATACAATTTTTTTATTTTATTTTATCATATCACAATATGCAAGTGTGAGTAGACACACCTTTGTTAGGCAGATCATTAACAAGGGTAGCTAGTTTGATCATAAACTTCTATAACATCTATCAATCCATTTTTTATGTACAATGAAAGTAGCTTCCCTTTGAAGCAATTCATTTTATTAAAACCAGATTTTTATCTTCATAATGTAATAATATAGAATATTTGAATGTACATACATAAACATAATTATAAACTTTTTAGAACATTATTTAAAGAAGTTGTATATTAAATTCCAAAATGAATTATTGGTATAAGAATGTAGAGATATGATAAACAAAAATATAATTTACAAATTAAAAGACACCTACTTATCCAAGATAGAATGTTACTTTGGAAATCCAAATGTGACCTAAAATCACTCACATGATTATGAAACTTTGTATTGAAAATATTTAACCAAAAATCCTATATCATTTAAAGATTATAATTACTATAAAATCTTTCAGCAGTACCTCCTATGCAACACATGTACAATTCATTGGAGACTCTCCATATGCCCTTGGTGTCCACTATGCATTACTTAAACAACAATTAAGATTAAGAGAAATGTCAATGCTAAAATGTAAGTATCATATATGCTATTATTAAGTATACAACATTCTATTTTTATTAAAGATATTTTTCTTCAAATATAGTAAAAAGAATAAGTAAGAAATGACACCTTATATAATTACACTTCTCAATTTCAAGCCTATTTTCAACCTCCCAAATCATATCCCCTATTCTAATACTCCCTTCTTCATCCATGATACTGATTCATGTTTGTGTGCGAACATTGAAACCAAACTTCCTCAAACCAAATATGCAAAACAAATCATGGATCATTCCCTTTATTGAGATGCATAGTACATATGTCGCTTTAATTATTCTCCATGAGTAATTGATGTCCCTTATCAACTTTATTGCACATATTCCTAACATTAATCATTTACCATGAACATCAATGTCATGTCTGAACATACGAGGCGTCTCCCATGACGTCTTATTACATCCGCGACAGTCAGAATCATTCCCTTTATTGAGATGCATAGTACATATGTCGCTTTAACATTAATCATTTACCATGAACATCAATGTCATGTCTGAACATAAGTGGCCTTGCAGTGCTCATACGAGGCATCTCCCATGACGTCTTCTTACATCCGCGACAGTCAGAATCATTTCCTCAAAGGCGCGAGCCCATTTGCATTGGGCGCAAGGTCATGTAACTTTATTAGCCCCGACCTGTATGGGGGAGAAATGCCTTCATCGGACGAATTACGATTAAAGTGCCTTTTGAATAGTATTAATGAGATAAATTTAAGTGCAATTCCAATGTTTAGGATATTTTTAAAATTTTATATAATTTTTAGTTTCTTTATTTCTTTAGTTAATCAAAGTTTTTTTTTTTAAATAAAGCCAATCACACAGCAATACAGGCAAGAAAAAGAGCAGTTTCTAAAGTTTGTTTCTTTTTTCTCTTTTATCTTAAAATGGTGTTTCACAGTTTTATATGTATATATATATATATTCATAAATGTACATGTGCATGTACATTTACATGTACATATACATATACTTACATCCTTTTCTTTTTTACTCATTTTCTTACTTTTTTCTATATCTCTATCTCTCACTCCTTCCCTTTCTTTTATTTTTTTCACCTCTCTCTACCCCTACCTTTATCCCTCTAACTCACCCTCTATTTCTCTCTCACTCCTACCCAACCTCCTCTCCCTACATCTCCCTCCCTCCCTACCTTTCTTTCCCTCTCTCCCTCTTTCTCTACCTCTCTAACATTCTCAATATCTATCTCTCCCTCTCCATTAGTCTGTCCCCCAACTTTGCATCCCTCTCTTTCTCTCTCTTCAACTCTATCTCTCCCTCTCTCCTTCCATCCTTCCCTCTCTACTCTTTCTATTTCCTCTATCTACTTATATATCTATCTCACTCCATCTCTCTTTCAAGACTCTTTGTCCACCCGCCTTTCTCTCTATCACTCCCTTTCTCCCTTCTATTTCTCTCTTTATAACTCTACCTTTCTTTATCTATCCCTCCCACTAAATGAATCTCTCTATTTCTCATTCCCTACCTCTCCCTACCCCCCTTTTCCCACCTCTTTACCTCTCCCTCCCTTAGATCCACCCCCCCTCCTCTCTCTCTCTCTCTCTCTCTCTCTCTCTACAATTTGAGTTCAAATTTAAAAAAAAAACACCCATCTAGGTAGAAATAAGAGATAAGGAATCCTATGTGATATTGACATTTGATATCAAAAAGCATGTTCAAAAATACAAAATCACATTAGCATATAATATGGCCTCGATATCAAATCAAACTATGGGAAAGTGATCATTAACATGTCACATCAAAATGATTAAAAAGGGAAAGAAATGATATATTTCAAAGAGAACAAAATCTATATGTATAATGACCAAAATAACCAAATATAGAGTGCATTATGCAAAGTCACTGAAAAGGATATTAAAAAAAACATGGAAGTAGAATCAAGGGTTAAGGGGTCCTATGTAATATGAGGTCTAAACAAGGGAAGCAATATTACTTCCTTTGCGTAGACCTCATATTGTGTGCAAATTTAAGGAAAAACCTAATGAAGGCTTACTTGTCACCTAATATAGTTAATTTGCACAAATTCCTCAAATGCTACAATATAATTTATAAATCATTATTTACTAAAAGTCATTTGACATTAGATATACATTTGTGAAGCCTATTAATCAACTTCCTTAAAAACATAATGAATATGATTCTCATGGAATTCATAAGATACATTAACAATAAGGGGTTCAAGCATCATGTTTCTGCTAATGGTGTGTTGTTAGAGACTGTAATGTAGAGTATGTGGTAAAATGTTGGAGGGGGTTTTATGGAAATTTTAAGATTCATGAATGAAACATTGTTTGGTGTTTGTCTGTGTATAGTAGTGTGCATATGAGTCCATTTAGAGAAGTGCGTGCAACAGTCCATGTACAATAGTGTGGGCAAAGGCATGCATTATAGTAACTGTCAACCACAATCTTAAAAGTTCCATGCCCGTCAAGTAAAAAAAGAGTTTGATACGTAACTCATCAATTCCATAAGAGGAGATGAGCATTTGTGCGACACAAATGCTAAACTTATGAAAATAAGGTGTTATAAATTTGAGTTAAAAGAATCAGTTTCTCACATGGCCAACATAGTGACAAATTGTGAAGTCAGTGAGAGAAGTTGTGATGCCATCAAGGATAGAGACATGTTGTGGATAAAGAAATATAAGAAAAGTTATTTAATATACACAAAACCATTGCTTGAATAATCAAAGTCTCTTTTAAAAATAGATAAAAATAATTATACAGCTACATCATCCAATAACAAAATAGATAAATAGCAATATTTGAATTAAGTAAAATATGTTTCTAAATTTAGACTATAGAAATGGAAAAAAAAAAATTAATTAATCAATCTGATAATAAATTACATTCTAAATGAATGCTTAGAATGCAATAGTAACCTGACTATAGTAGGAACTAAAAATAATTGTAACGACATGGATAATGATCAAGAGTTTAATCTACTCTCCTAAAATTTGAAGGTTTATGTCTAAGACACGTTTCATTAGATAGGAATTATTATCTACTATGTCTTTTTCATACTTGAAAGGATGAGCTTCAAGTATTTTATTGGAAAGTCAAGTTTGCTACAATGAAAGTATGAAATAAAACTAAAAGTAACGATCAAGTGCTGGTACTTTCATCTTGACCAACAAAATTAATCATTGTGGCGATTAAAAAATATGTGATAAAATAAAGAAGCGTGCATCAACACCGAGAATGTAAAATGGATGGGACTAAATCTTTGAGAAATATGAAAAAAGTGCATAGGAAAAATATCAAGTGACACTGTATGAACAAGAGATGCAATACATCTAAGTTCTTGTCAATAGTGAGTGTGGTTAATTTAAAGTAGATAAAAGTAAATATGAAGATATAGAGAGAGGAAGAGGTAGAGAAATAGATAGAGAAACAAAAAGGGGTAGAGGGAGAGAAAAATAATATTTGTATGATGTATGAGGGATTGATAACATTAACCAAGATTTAAAAAAATTAAAACATTGAATAGCTTGGATAAAATTTAAAGCAATTTGATTAATGCGTATAATGATAGTGAATTGTTTTGAATAACTTAAAGTTGGAGGCTTTATCTATTAGTTAAAATTAATTGATAAATTATCTATAAGAATAATAGTATTTAAAATGTTAATAAATAAGTTTTTAATTATATTTTTATTAAATATGTGAGTTTAATTTCTAAAAATGTATTTAATTCATTTTGTATATAATAAATACTACGTAGTAATTAGATTTTATTTTTTAATATGTTAAAAATTATAATGGTAATAAATATTTAAAAGTATTCCCAATGTTTATAATTGTTATATTCAAACTAGTGACTAGAATTTTATTTGTTTAAACAAAAATGTATTAAAAAGATTTAGAATACAACAATATACTTCAAAATAAATATAAAATAAATTAATATATTTATTTATTTATCATGAATTAAATTAATGAAAATTTTAATTATAAATTACAAGCATCATATAATATTTTAAATTTATTTATGTATAAGATATTAATTATATTTCCTTCTTTAGAATTTTAAATTTAATAAAATTTTAAGTTTTATTTAAGAAATATTTTATTTCATTTATAAACTGTATTATTTAATTCTAGATATTTATTAATTTATAACATTTATATTAAAATAAAATAAAACTTATATTAAAATATGTAAATTAAATTTCTATCATCTTTAACTTTAGATAAGAATATACCCAATATGTCAGGTACATGTATGCACAAATTTCTAAGAAGTGGGCTATATGGTTAAAAAAAATATTCAATTTATTTACTTTTATGAAAATCACATTTACTTGTTTATATAATGATGAAAGTTGATAGCAAAGAACTAGAGTATATAATAATAAATGATATATTTGTTGCATGTACAATAGGCATAAATGATGTACTATCGATTTGACTCTTCATAAATGTTGATAAGATTGTGCACAACATTTTAATATTTTTTGTTGAAGAAAATTAAATTTCATGCCCACATAAATTAAGATAGACCAATCAAATGACAAAGAAATCATTTTTTAAATAATTTTTGTTAAAATATTTGCATGTTAACTTTTGGAAGGATAAAAATTTATTTTAGTTTATAAAATTTTAAAAATTGATTGGTGAGAAGGACAATAATTAATAACTACTTAAGAATTTTAAAAACATGATGAATGCATTAGTATTCTTGCCATGGGCGGGAACTAATAATGAATAAAGAGAAAAAAAACAAGACAAGAAAAAGTGATTCAGACCAAACTAAAATATGCAACAATTGGAAAGCATTTGTTTTCCTATAGTTTGCTAAAAACAAAGGTAAAATTCTATTCAAATTTTGTCTAAGGTTTGTAAAGTACTACGATGAGACATGTATTTCCTTGCCTTACCACACACTAACCTTTGACCAAACTCTTTGATAACATTCTTGGGGATTTTCTCTAATCTTTATCATCATAAAATGTTTCATTAACTCTATCAATCCAGTGAGAACTACATTAGAGATACCACTCAAAGTTTTATCAACATTTTTCTATCAAGGGGTACACTTGTAAAATATTTTGATTATTCTTTTCTCAATTGAATGGAAATAATAATGAATTATATTTTCATCATTTATTTCTTAAGGTGCACTTTTTAATTTCATTGATTGAATATCATTTACCTTATATTTATATTGTATCGATTTTTTTGTACATCCCAATATTCAATCATTTAATCATATACTTCCCAAATTTATCAAAACCTTATTTTTCTCTTGTCTATAGTTTATTTTTTCTCTTCAATGCTAGGATTAGCTTATGTCAAATAGATAAACTGTGTAGTCTCCCTCCTTGATATACTTTTATTTTGATGCATGGATAGATATTTATGGACTTGTTTAGATACATTATGATACTCTTGGTTGATGCTTATGGTTTTGATTATATTTTGATGATACTAGTTGATGACCATTATTTTATGTTGACAGATGATATATTATGTTTTATGTAGATGATGATGTACATGGACTATGTTGATGATTGGATAGCTATTCATATTCAGTGATTTATGTTTACTTATAATGTTATCATGTTATGTGCTAATCTTACTTCATGATTATATTGGATATGTTGATGTTATTTAATGATGTTGTATCTTCATTATGATGTATTGTTACTGAATGCATGTAAGGGATGATGTCACAACACTCAGTGTGAGCATGGTGTGACGTTGCGATTCTCTTACCACTTATTTGTTTACTCCATGACTATATTATATATATGCAGAATTGCAAGTACTAGATATCGACTCTACTTGGTTTCACAGGTCTGAGCATGTCTCTAATCCTAATGGCAAGTTGAAATGGAGAATGATTTAATTTTCTATCACATTCAAGGCCTAGCCATTACCTTGTTAGTTCTAGTATTTTGATTATGTGGTATTTTATTTATTTATTATGCGGGTTGATTTTATTGTGGTAATTAATTAATTAATCATGTTATAAGTTTTGATGTGTAAATAATAAATCACATTTATTGTGATTTTAATGTCATTAAATAAATTCTTTTATTGAAGCTTTTATATTTAAATGAGAATTTAATTTACTATATTATTTGAAACTTTTATATTTAATTGCTAATTAATTATTTATTCTTTTAGTTTCTTTGGCTTTATTGGTAAATTGGGGGTTTCATTTAGTATTTATTATTTTTCTTGTGTGTTCGAAGGTCGATCTGGAGTGAGCTTTATGCTTTGCATTGAAATTTCTAATTGGGTTTTATGCATGAAAGAATTATTATTATTATTATCGAAGAGTTTGTAAAAAAATATTTTTGCATTATTATTGTATTAGCCGAATTTTGGAAGAAGTTTGCAATATTGTTTTGGATAATTTTTGGTATTTTTGGAAGACGAAATTTCTTTTGGATTTTGAAGAAGTTTTCTATGGAATTGTTCGTTGTGGATTATGTATTTGGGGAATTTATTTGTTGCTGTTATTTCTATTGGCATATTCTAGATTTTGGTTGTGCTTCAACTTTCTTCAAATTTTGTCCATTCTTCTTATTCCAAGTTGGTGATTTCCTTATTCTAAATTCTTGTTTTATGTATTTTGATTTTGGAAGAAAATATTCTCTACTAAGTGTTCGTAATTGTCTTCTGAATTTTGAGAATAAATCTGGGTAATATTATTTTCAGAATTTCATTTACCATGTATGAGGACTTTTGGTTTTTTGCTAAAACTTGTTTTCTGGGTGTGTTTTCTATATGCTGAAAAGATTAGTTTTGTAAGCATATTCTTTGTAAATTTGAAATTAATTTTGTATTTTGGTTTTGATTCTCTTTTTACGCCCTATGTTAGTTTTGGCTTGATCTTGCTAAAAATTATTGGGCAAAAATAAATTATGTTTGGGATCCTAGTCCTAGTCGAGAAATTGTTTTATGGTTGAATTCTCAAGATGGAGTCATTTATTTCATCTCTGAGTAAAAGACATCTCTTTTCAAATGGGTTTCATTTTTTTGAACCTTGTGTTGAGTTTTCTAGAGTTTGTTATGAATTTTATTTATGTTTCATTTCATATTTTATTACTTTTTCATATGCACCAAAAGATTTAACATATGTGCTAAAAGAAGTGACATATGCATTATTTTGAGTTACATATGCGGTAATCTGGGTCACAAATGCATTAGAAAAATTAATGAATGTGCTGGAAGAATTAATGAATGAGCTAAATAAATGTGTAAATGCACGACAAGAATGTGCAAATGCGCTAAAAGAGTTCTCAAATGTGCGATTATGGTTATTTTGATCTTTTGATTTTATTTTTCAGGAATTTTGAGATTTTTATCAGTTTGAGTCAGACCAGAGACTTGTTTTCGAACTTGAGATTTTCTTTGATGATTTTCTAGAAATTGATTAATTTAATTTTGTGGAAATTATGTTGTGTTTCTTGATGTTGCATAAGAGATGCTCTCTTGGAATAATATATATGAAGGAAATGTACTATGATAACTCAATTTATCATATGAGAACCATTTGATTATACATTGCAAATGATTATGAGATATATAGGTGATTCATGATTTGTGTTTTGTCCCTAGACTTTAGGAACATGTTACGAGGAGTGGCCTCCAAGTGAGTGTCAGGTTCTAGAGAGAGGACTTCTAGGTTATCTCATTTGAAGTTATTTGTAAATAATTAATAATATCAAATAAGCTATCTAGATGGTTTAGGTAGTAGGTTTTCACATTAATAAGTTAATGAAATGTTTTGGTTCCCCACTCATAGCCTAGAGTGCTAGTACAGGGTCAAGATGAGATTGGGAAGGCCTCTGAGAGGAAAACCAAACTCCCTTGACTCTCTCTCAAAGGTTGAGATGGTTCCACATGGGTATCATGGGTGTTGGGGCAAGTCCCCAGGGTCTCCATTTTTTTTTATAGTGATAGCATGTGATGATACTTTCCCCTAGTTGTGTCCTTTGTCTTTGCCTTTTTTTTAAGGAAGTCTCTATTTAGACTTTGTTTTATATTGGAAACTACCTCTTATGTTCATAATCTTTGTATATGTTGTTTGTTTGTTCTCTTGTAAGTCTTGATCTATGGTTGATCCTATGTCTTGTGTCAATAGTATTTATTATTATTACCATTTCCATATTTTGTTGTGATCTTTGTGAGATAGGTGTTAGTCTAAGTTTAGTGTGTGTGAGGCCTTATATCATTCTTTAAAGCACGGGGAGTGGTTCCTTTTGGTTCCACATGGTTAGGTGGTTGATTCCTTCTTCCATTGGGATATTTTCTCCTCATTGGATATTCATGAATACTATGGATTATTAGAGTAGTTGTATATCATGTTTTCTAGTTGTAGTAGATGATGTATATTTGTATCAAGATACTTGTACATGATGTAATATGTAATATGTAATATGTAATATGTAATATGTAATATGTAATGAAGACTTATGTAATTCTGGTTGGAAGGATATGGATAATAGTATTGTTAGTATAGGATCATTTGATGAACTAGTATTTAATGGATATAATGTAAATAGCCTAGGATCATTTGATGAACTAGTATTTAATGGATATAATGTAAATAGCCATTGATCATTGATGGATGTTTTATATTATCTTATTTTCTATAGTTAAGTAATGACATTATGACACCCTAGGGAAGAATGTAAAGAATTTTTATGTTTCCGATTTATTTTGTTGTGCACGTAGTTTTTCGATTGTAGAGATGTCACTTGCGGATCTATTTTTTTTTTTAATTTATTTTCTATTTTTAAATTAATTTTTTAGAAAAAAAAAAAAATCATAATTAAATAAAAATCTATTTATAATTTTTGTTGGCAGGGGATTTTTTTTTTTTTTTTTGGGGGGGGGGGGCATGTGGTCCCCTAAATAGGGCAGTAACTTGCATAGTGGTACAACACAATACCCCTACGTAGTACTATCTGTGCAATACCTCTATGCAGGGGTACCACAAGGTACTATTTTTTAAAAATTGGGAATAATTTTTTTTGTCCACCTATCATACCTATATTGTACCATTCTCCATCTGACAACTAGTGGGGGTTAGTTTATTCCTACATTTTTCTTAACGATGCAGAGGCATCTTCATCTATAGTCTTCTCCAGAGCATCCTTTTTATGGTATCATCTTCATGTTTCTAGATTTGCATTGTCATGTTGTATTCTCTTGCATGAGATATATTGTAACACATTATTATAAAGTGCCACACCTCTTTATACCTTGTTATTGGTGACATATTTGATGTAATCCTCTTCTACTTTGTAGATTAGGAAATATCTTGTGAGACTTGGTGCATGGCTCTAGTTGAGACTTAGATTGTACTGATTATGCACGACTCTAGTGAGACTTAGATTGTACCAATTTGTCATTGATCAGTATCTAGTCAATGCTCAAGAAAGTTGTCTCCATGCCTAATCTTCATTTTGTTGCAATGAGTGATTTATCTATCATTCTTCATCAACATTGGTACCTGGTTTTGTCATGCTTTAACATTCTTGGTGCAACATTGGCTCTATTTCTTCCTAATGTGAAGGAGCATTGGTCGACATCATTGGACCATCTTTGTAGCAGATTCTACATTGAGGGGGGCTTCTTGGTCTCTCTTCTTCTCTCTTATGGGGGGAATGTTTCCTCACACGAGGTTTTGTTCTTCTCATTCTTAATTAAGAGAATCATGTGCTTTCATCTCTCGGGGGGAGATATTTTCCATTGGGTTGTTCTCTCCTTCTCCATTTGTGAGAGATTGCATTACATTTGTTCATGGGTACCTAACATGGTCTAGTTTCCCAAACCCATCTTTCATTGTTATCTTGAGTCTTCATTCATCTAAGTTGCACTTAAGCGAGGGTGTTAGTGTAAATTATGTCTCATAATTACATTTTACTTAAGTTGACTTAGGATAATGCATTCAATGTAGTTTTCATATGAGATAGGGAATAGTTTTATCTAGGGAAGATGGTTGTAGGAGAAATTCTACCTTTTGTGGTGATATCTAGTTATCACATTCCACCTTCGATGGGTGATTCACCTTTAGAAGAATATTTTATTGTTTCTCTTACCAACCCCTACCTACCCTTGTATCTCATTGGGTGACATGTCATGATCATGTGCTCACATATCCATATGGCATTGCCATTATAAGCATGCTCATCTTCATTGTATGGTTTATCCAATTGATCCATTTTTGCATCTCGATGAGAATACAATTTGTTCTTATCAATATTTTTCTCTCTTGTGTTATTCTATTCATATTGCATAATAATCTTCTCGCTAAGTTGCATTTAAGGGTATTGGAATCAAGGAACACTGAGGGGGGCGGTGAATTGGTGTTTTGTAATTTTTTACCTTATTAACCTGGTCATTCAACCACTCAATGCAAATGAAGAAAAGTAATAGTGCAAAACCATAAAGAAAAGATCAACAATACCACAACACCAAGATTTTTTATGTGGAAACCCGATTAAGGGAAAAAACACGGTGAGATTCAAACCCACAATATTAATATACTCTTCTAGAAGTATTAAATAATTACATAAGGAGAATTCACATGCATTTAGGTACACTACCTAGAGCTCAATGCTCAAAATTACAATAAGGGCTACAACTCAAAAGGCTCAGTGCCTTACAAAATGATTACAAAAGATGCAAGAGGGTTTGAACTATTGAATAGCATCAAAAAATGCCTGAGTATAGTTACAGTTAAGTGCAAAATATATAATCTTGCTCAACTCTACAACATGGCTCTGTTATGATATTCTGCATCATACCAGAGCACAAATCCTTCAACTGCACACAAGTACTCATACATTCATCACACATAACCATAAATCAAAAAAGTGATCAAATAAACCTATCTTATATATCTACATCACCAATTTAGGACTTCATCATGTTGGCCCCAAAACTGCATAAAACATGTTAACCAAGGTCGACTCAATCCGATCCCAAAAAACCATGTGAACCAAAATAAATTGTCCACATGCTTCCCACATGTTTGCTCAACATCCTTGAACATAAAAACAACCACCAAAATCACTCCACATGATGTGCACAAAGAAACTTCACATGTTACTGCCAATGAACACTGTTCTAACCAGATTACCAATCTACCAGATCTTTAAATTCACAGAAGACTCAACACCGGAGGCCATAAACCTAGAGTAAAGCAATTTACACGTCCACAATACATCTATGAGATCCACGACACCGAATACTCAACACAAATGAATAACCAACTAAATTATTATACACTTTGTCAAATGACCTATTCTTCTCATTGGACCTCACCAGATCTTAATCAATTTTCTGATATGAGTGAATCATGAACTGCGGACTAGATAATTGACTCAAGTTTCTATCAATGACAACATGTGATTATCAATGTAGTGTCTCTTT
Organism: Cryptomeria japonica; assembly: GCF_030272615.1. NCBI lineage: Eukaryota > Viridiplantae > Streptophyta > Pinopsida > Cupressales > Cupressaceae > Cryptomeria > Cryptomeria japonica. Next base: position 179,740,266 of record NC_081406.1, on the reverse strand, counting down.
CCAACAATCTCCCCCTTTGGCATTGATGGCAACACTTAGTGAAAAATGACTAAGTATCGAACAAAAACCAAGATATATACATTGCAACCAAAAACCTAACTACTGAACTCCAAAACTCAAGGCTCTCCCTAAGATCAACATTTTTCACTCATCTATTCTCCCCCTTTGACATCAATGGCAAAGGTAGAGTTTCGTAAACCAAAAATTGAAACCAAAAATTCTATTTACATATGTACATACAATCCTTTCACAAAAATTTGAAGATATCTACAAAAGAGTTTTTCATTGAATTTAGGTGGCTATTGGGTAACCCTTCTTAAGACTCTCCAACAAAGTTATAAGCCCACTAAACAAGTATGCAAGTGCCTCTGCTGATTGAGATCTACTAGATCTATGGATTTCATGGCACTTTGGGCATCTTCTAGACCACTAATCATGATATCCAACTTGGGAGTAATGAGACTATGAAATTCAAAGACTGCCAATTATTTTCTCTTTTTCTATACTCAAATTCTTGATTTTCTCAACCAAATATATCACTTGGTCTTCATGACTGCTCAAGGAGACTGATAATGGATCAAATGATTGAGATATCTATGAAAGTTGATCCTCATGCTCTTTATCTTTTTTTCTCAATATCCCAGGTGAACTGAGATAGTGTTAGGCATGATTTGTAGATATTCCCATTCTTAACAACCTCATTCACAATATCATTTAAGGACATGGGAGGCTTAACAGTAAGTTTGCCTTTCTCTAAAGACTTGTCAAATTCAAATTGTGATTTCTTACTAGATTAGATCCACCGGATAATTTCTCCTTGGAGATTTTGGTGGCCTTAGAAGCTTGGGCTTTAACCTCCTTGACTGCTTCATCAGACTTTATCTCTTATTCATCAATAAGAATGAATACTCTATCTTGTCCTCTCTTTCTCTTTCCTTCCCTAGATGGTTTGGCATGAGGCTTAGGCGAACTAATAGGTTTCTAAGCATCAGAGGAGGGTGGAGAACTCTTTCATTGTTTAGACTTAGGGGTAGGGGCTTCCTGTTTAGCCTTCTTTAGTTTCACCATGTCTTCTTCTTTCAGAATGTTTTGCTTTCTAGCTCTCTAGACCACCTCTTTGGTAATCCCCATGCTTTTTGCCAACTTCTCTACTTCCTTCCTCACTTTCTTTTAAATCTCTGACTTCTTGAACTTAGAGTATAAATCCATTCTCTTCTCTTTGTAAGTTCCAAACCTTTCTTTTGACTTATCCACTGGTTTTCTCAATAAGTGTTGAGCATATGCATCAATAATGTGTCCTTCCACCTCATACCCCATGGGAATGATCCATGAAGTTCTTGGTTCTACAACTTCCATTAGACATTGGTTGGTATCAACCATAAAGAAGATAGTATCCTCATACTTCTCCACTATCTCTTTAGGAATTATTTCTCTGCTTTGCATCATGCTCTGCAAGGATTTGAGGTATCCCCACAGAATACCATCCCAGACTATAGAATCTCCAAGGCCATGAAGTGTTTCATTTATCTACACTGTCATTGGTTTGTCATAGGCCCACTAAACTTTTCCAGCTCCTAGAATCTCATTCATAAAGTAGAAGTATAGACATAGGATCAAAGTTCCAAATTTAAACAGATGCTTCTTATCCTATTTGATCTTCTTCAAATTTCTTAATAGCTCACTACAAAGCACTTCACATAAATCATATTTCTTATCTTCCTTCAACATTTGATAAGTAGCATAGATAGTCGTATCAGATACTAAATTATCTTGAATAGAGTGATATATCTTGTATCACATTACCATTGATGCAAATTTGATATCATACTCAAAACTATCATTGATTGTCATTGCCCTTTTGTGAAATTGAGAACTTGTAGCTTCTCTTACCATTTGGTTCTTCACATTCCTGAAGGCAGGCACCTCACCAACTGAGCTCAAACATGTTACCACCCGAATTGAATTCCTAGTAATCTTGTAGGGTTTGTCAAGCCACACGAATTCATCATGGATTCTACTCAAAATGTACCGTACCCACTCAGGCTCATCGAGCACCAGAAAGCTTATGAACTATGTGAAACCCTTCTCCTCAATCAACTTAAATTGAGGTTTTAGACTTCCCATTCCATCAATCATGTGCTGAGTGTATAGCTTCATCATTTTGGAACTTTATTATAGTGAATATAAGCCCTCATATCTTCCGCATGGAACACTCCATAAGGAATTGATGAAAATGTGCCACCCGGATCATCCTCCATGGACTTATATGGATGCTTCTTGAAATTAGGTCTTTCCCTTTCAGTGACATCAACTAACAACGGGTTCATAATACCAAAAGATGCAATATGTAAAATTTTAAGCTTCGAACTCAAAAAGTGTCAATCGACAAATACCTTTCAACTGGATGCAAGATCGCATGACAAATCTTCTTTTTGTTTGGAATCTCTTGAATTTTTGCTTCATTGTGCTCTTCTACTCTCTTGCTTTGAATGCAAAGTGAGAAATGAATAGGTTGGTTTCATTTTTATCCTCTGCATACCTAACTTTTAGGTATAATAAATTCTCTTAACTTTATCTTTTCGAAATACCCTCTATTTACAAAGTTTTCCCAAAAGATCAACTATGAATCATCAAGTCTAATAAAAAACTTCTAGAAAACCAGGTATAGATCTACAATAGGGGGTTTTTAATCTTATCATGAAAATCTCCCCCTAAGGTTGAATGCCTTAACTTAGTTATCCGATGAGTTTCCAACATCGGAATCAAGTGCTGACCCATTCATTGCATTGTCATCACTCTTCTTCACCCATCTTCTTCATCTAATCTATGATATCCTCAAATTTTTCTTTTCCCTTCTCATCTGCCTTCACATTCTTGTTCTTGTCTTCTAGACCTCTCCTATTCACATTTCTACTTCTATAATACTTAGCAATGTGACCAGATTTATTGCAAACATACAAAACAACATTTCCTTGCATAGGCCTAAAGTTCATCTAATTTCCTTTTGATTTACACTGATTACCAACATGTACAAACCTACTACATGCATAATATCTAACATTTCTCCTATTTTTAAGGTTATTCATCATACTTTTGCATACATTTTCCTTGTGGCCATACTTATTGCATTTGAAACATTGACCGATAAAAGATGGACCATTATTATTCATCCTATTTCTACATTGACTAGCAATACGACCAATTTTTTTGCAAACAAAACAATTACCATTTATTTTATGAGTATTAGGTTGCCTTATTAGAGGTCTTCCTGAGTTGCTCTTCTATTGAGCTGACTTGGATCTTTCACCCTTCTCAAATCCAAGACCTTGTGTGTCACTAGGATTCTTCTAACTTGCAAGCATCTCATCTAGTCTAGTTGAACTAATCCGAAAATTCTCCTTGTACTCATTTGCAACTTCAAGATCAAACTTAAGAAGTAGGACCTACTTTCTAAGATATTCCTCATGTTCTCTAGCATCTTGAAGGTCACTCATCAGCTGTCCATTCTCAATCTCAAGTCTGCAAAATTCTTCCGCTTTGTCTTTCAAAGACTTGGCAATCTTTTCTTCATTCTTCTTCCTTTCTTCAATTTCCCTTGTCAATTTCATTACAATGGCTTCCATCTCATTCTTCTGAACTGCATTATCTCTTGAAAGATTCTCACATTCTTTTGTCTTTTCTTTCAGGCATTCATCATCCATGCTTAGACTTTCTTTATGTTGAATATCAACAAGCTCCTTTCTCTTTTCCTTGGACTTACTTAGTTGCTCCTTTAATGTATGAATGAATTTTTCAGCATCCTTGATATTTGTCTTTAATTCCTAGACTTTGGCTTTGGACTGATCAAGATAATCAAGTGCAACAAGTAGTTGTTATCTCAAAACACTGGAATCCATTAAAGCATTGTCCTAGATCTCCCTCAAGATGTAAGGATTCTTCTAAGGAACTAGGCTCTTATACCAATTCTTGGAATCAAGGAACATTGAGAGGGGGAATGAATCTGTGTTCTGCAATTTTTACCTTATTAACCTTATCTTTCAACCACTTAGTGTAAATGATGAAAAGTAGTAGTGCAGAAATACAAAGCAAAGATCAACAACACCACAACACCAAGATTGTTTTACGTCAAAACCTAGTTAAGGAAAAAACTACGGTGGGATTCAAACCCATAATATTAATATACTATGTTATAAGCATAAAAATATTACATAAGGACAATGCACATGCATTCAGACACACTACCTAGAGCTCACTACTCAAAATTACAATAAGGGCTACAACCCAGAAGGCTCACTGCCTTACAAAAGGATTACAAAAGATACAATAGGGTTTGAACTATTCAATAGCATCAACAAATTCCTAAGTATATCTTGGTTAAGCACAAAATATAAAATCTTGCTCAACTCTACAACAAGACTCTGTTCAGATATTTTGTATCATACTAGAGCACAAATCCTTCAACTATGCATGTGAAACTACAAACAACCACTCATACATGCATCACACATAACCATCGATCACCAAAGTGATCAAATAAACATGTCTTATATATCCACATCACCAATTTAGGAGTACATCATGTCGGCCCAAAAACTGCATAAAATGTGTTACCCCAAGTCGCCTCAATCCAATCCAAAACAACCAAGAAAACCAAAATAAATTATCGGCATTCTTCCCACATGTTGGCTCAAAATACTTGAACATGCAAACAAATGCCAAAATCACTCTGCACGATCTGTACAAAGAATATTCACAAGTTACTGCCAATGAACACTATTATAACTAGAAAACCTATCTGTTGGCTCTTCCAATTCACACAAAAATCAACACCAGAGGCCATAAACCTGGAGTAAAAAACTTTACATGTCCACAATGCATCTTTTAGATCCACAACACCAAATACTCAGCACAATTGAGTCTCCAACCAAATTACTATACACTCTACTAGATGACGTTTTCTTCTCACCAGACCTTAACCAATCTTTCGGTATGAGTGAATCATGAACTGTGGATTCGATAACTGACTCAAGTTGCCATCAATGACAACATTTGATTATCAATGCAATGTCACTTGCCCACAAAGGGGTATTGGAGTAAAGTGTTATTTACTCACAATCTTAAGTTTACTTAGGTATTTCATTTTCCTAGGTAGTAGGTAAAGTTTATTATTTACCTACATTATTATTTGTGCACATGTTGTTGTCAAGTGCTTGAGTTGTAACTACTCCTACCTACCCTTGTATTTAATTGAGCCACATCTTATCATTGTGTGCTCTCGTGATATATGTCCTTATCTGTTTGATAGAAGCATACCAATGCTTCCTTATCCTCCACATTTTATGGTACCTAATTTTGAAAAATATAGAGGCAAAGGAGATCCCAAGGCACACATAACAAAATTTCTCACAACTTGCATAGAGTTGGCATGACAAGACTCTTACTTAATGAGATCATTTCCACAAAGTTTAGGTGGAAAAGCCATGGAATGGTTTTCACAAATTCCTCTTGAGATCAAGTCATTGGGTGAATTAGCAGATGCCTTTAAATGCCAACATTTCTCATATAACATTGAGTGGAAAGTATCGATGACCAATTTATGCAACACAATGTAGAAAAATGGAGAAGCTTTTGCATCTTTTTTACAATGATTGAGAAGTTTAGCTATTCGATTCCCTTGTCAAATTCCACAAAAGAAAATGTTTGAGATGTTTACCAAAAATATGAACAAAGACATTGGATGTGATATTTGAAAGGCACGTTTGTCTACCTTCAAGGATGTCATTGAAAATGGCCCATCACTTGAGAAGGTCCTCATTGAGAAAGACACCATTGAGTTATTTAAAGAGAACAAAGATGATCCTAATTGGAAAGACAAGCCCCAATTTCGCACCAATAAACAAGAATATCATCACTGATTGGGTTTTGAATGCTAATATGGTTAGGCCAAAGATAAATTTTCCTGGTACTAGTTCATCAAACAATCAATTAAATACCCAATGAGCACCAAGACCTCCAAAAAAGTACACACATTTGGGAGAACCAATTGAGAGTGCATTGAAGAAGTTGGTTGCTAAGAAGCTCATCACACTACTTGATAATCAACTATTTGAACCAAGGGTAAACCCTTCATGGTAAAATGATAACAAATTTTGTGAATATCCTATTAGGATAACTAGTGAACAACTGAGAGGGGGGGGTGAATCATTTGTTAACATATTATAACTTTTAATCCACTTAATAACCTTTAAACAAATCAAGTACCAGTAAAGCACATATAGATGCTGGTAGGAATAGATACTGGTAAACAATACAACTTAACAATTAAACATATAATCAATGCAAAGCAACCATACCACATTACACCATCATTTGTACATGGAAAACTCAGAAAGGGAAAAGCCACGGTGGGAAGGCTATCCACAGTCAGATGATACTTCAACAGAAAGTATGTGATACAATGAGGGGCCTGCACATACAGAAAGGCACATTGCCTAGAGCGTACTACTCATTACAAAAGAGTCTCATTGACTATAGAGAGGCTACAACCATCTCAAGATAAATGGACAACAATCCAATAGAGTGAACTGCCAAAAATAGAATCTACCATGCCTAATTACAGTCTCAGTTAAGCTCAATACTAGAGGCCTTTGACCTCTTCCTTGATCCCAATTCAATCACCTATGATCAACCAAATCTCCTTTGCATATGATATTGCATTCCAATACCATGAACACTTATTCCATTCCCATTCCACATATGCCACGATCTTAAAATGATATCTTACATCATTTTATACAAACCTTAAGGCCTAGACCAATTAGGTTGGCCACCTAAAACATATTACAATAAGATCATTACATAAATCCATATTACAATGATATGCCATATCAGCTTGAGATCAAAACTGTGTGGGGGAAAAAGCGAGACTAGGTTATCATGCCCTAATCCTACCTTTTGTCACACATTACAGAATACGAAAGAGCCTAGAGGTATCACACAATTGGCTACTTCTTTTTGTGAAAGAGAGAGCCATGGGCTACCTATTAGGGTTTCTATTCCTTTGTTGTAATTGAAAGGTATGATTATGCAAGTCCAATTCCTAACCCTAAAATGCAAGTATGAGCTAACAACAAGATTACAGAATTGAACTTAAACAATGGAAAGCTGTAAATACAAGGATGAAATAAGAATGCAGATGTGTACTTGGAGTCAAAATCGGACTAAAAATGTGTGGGACGGGGGTGTGGGCGCCACTGTCCTGATTCTATCCTGAAAACTGCACCGGAAACTGCTGTTTTGCACTCTGGAACACTGTCGGAAACTGTCAGAAATGCTGCCTATCCAGAGGACCAGGGCGCCCAGCGCCTCTGTCCTAGGGACCAGGGCGCCCAGCGCCCCTGTCTTGGCAGGACCAAGGTGCCCAGCGCCCCTGTCCTAGTCTTTTGCTCTGCAATTTGATGCAGAGTGCTGTCTCGCCTGTTCTCTCCAGATCTGTATCATGCGGCGTCGTCCGAGTCCCGAAACCTGCACTGATATCTGAAAAAGGGTGTATGGGCGGCTATATAGGGTTTTGCCTTAGTCAAACCCCCGCTTTGGTGATTTCCACCTCCACGAATAGCCAAGTTGTTTTGTAAAATGTATTGTGTGTGCAGACCTAGTGTGTGTGCAAGGTCCTAAAATGCAAGAAAGCAAACTAGAGCAACCTAGAAAGTAAACCCTAATTGCTTGTAAATGATAATGTAAATGCTCTAAATCAAGATGAAAAGTGATCTAAAGCATGAATGAAGGATATATTGAAGCTTATGCAAAGACATGAAAACAACATGAAATCATACCCAACCCTCAAGGGAGGGGTACAAGCCAATCTTCAGTCGGTAATCTCCTATTGTTCTTCAATGTCTTCCAAGCCCTAAATGGATGAATGGATTTGATAAATTCTTGATAGAGGGATGTTGAAAAGTGGTTGAAGTCTTCAAAGATCTGCTCTTTCGCTGCATATGAGGTTCCTGGAAACAAAAATCTGATCCTTTCAAATGAAGAAAGAGAGCTCTTATGTATGAAACCCTAGGTCGCAATTTCGTCTTTTGGCCGACCTAGAGATCGAATATCCCGCCAATTTCTTGGGGTTAAGCTTTATTTTATGATTGGATCACGCTCCTAAAATTTTGGGAAAAATGTCCGGGACCGTGTGCACTTCGGGCGCCACGGTCCTGACAACTTTTCACCAAATTTTCAGGGCCGTCAGATATGATGATTTTAGAGAGAATCCCGAAGTTACAGGTGATTTTGAGATGTTTTGACCCCCGAAATCAAGCCCCCAAGCTCAGAATAGGGCCTAATTAGGGTTTTTGATTAAGTGATGTATTGGAGGAATAAAATGAAAGGGGCACACTTTAATGAAAGGGCCCGACTTTGTGATGTGGAAGATGATGAAATAGAACCTTTAGACCTAATTAATTTGATTAATTAAGTGCTAAAGGGGAAATGAAATGCAAAATGCAACTGCGCCAAGGTGGTTGCTAAACTAGATGTTAAATTGTACCGCTTTAGCAAGTGCATACAATTTATGATGTTACATTTAGCCCCCACTTTAGCGGTCATATGAGTACTACGTGCATATGCAAGCTAAAGTACAGAAAAGTAAACATCATTTGAAAAAGGATATATCCATAAGTTGTCAGACGAAGCCCCCAGTGGTATCTGCAGTACACAGTTAGGAACCGCACCCTACAAAACACATGTTAGATCACAAAAATCACCTAATGCCTACTAAGGAAAGTGATGAAATTTGTGAGTAGCTGTATGCCCCCCCCAGTTTCGACTTGCTTATTAGGGAGGTGAAACAGGGTAGCATGTTTACTTATGACAAATTGTGTAAGAGAGTATTGATGAGGGATGTTCACTGAAAAGGCTTCATCAGAGCACTTTTTGGAACATCGCGAGAGTAGGGGAATGAAAATATGATTCCTATGGAACAAACGGTTCGAAAATCGCATCTCCCAAACTCAAGTTATGATGAAATGAGTGAAAGAGGAAAATTAGGGTTTTGAAAGTAAAGGTAAAGGAATGAACGTATATACCTTGAAAGAGACATTTGCATTTGTCACTTTGTTGATTCTGAGTACTGTTCATTGCAGCAGAGCCCACATAGCCATCATCATGCCTTCACGACCACCGGAGCGTCCCACGAGGATTGAGATCATGCGACAGGCCGTGATGGACGACGAGCCACTGGATGAGGTGAGTTGACTAAACTTTGACTTTTGATTTTCTGCATTTTGACTTTTTTATGATCGTTTGCGGGCCCTGAAGGCTGACTCGGGCCCCACCTAGGGCGCCATGGTCCCCCTAGGGCGCCATGGTCCCTGTGGGGCGCCCTGGTCCCCCCAGGGTGCCATGGTCCCTGACAGGGCGCCATGGTCCCCTCAGGGTGCCATGGTCCCTGACAGGGCACCATGGTCCCTGACAGGGCACCATGGTCCCAATCAGGGCTTGGCATACGATGTTTGATAGTTTGCATGAGCGATTTTGATGATCGAGTACTGATTACGGTTATGTTTTTGTGTTGTAGGGCCTTCAGTACATGAGAGAGCATATAGTGGGACATATTCTTCGCAGTTTGCGAGATCAGATTCCGCGGCTGACTCAGGCAGAGAGAGACACATTATCGATCGTGGGATTATGGTATGTGATCCTCATGCCAGCCATTCGGTTCCATCCTGCAATGCTGATGGCATTGATGGAGCGATGGGATCCTGACACATGCACATTTCATCTTCCAGTAGGGGAGCTGACGGTTACACTCGAGGATGTGTACCGTATACTTTGTCTTCCTATCAGAGGAGCGACTGTTACATACGCGACAGATCGGTCAGCGGAGGATCATCAGAGGGAGCAGGTATATTGCATAGGGAGAGTCATGCTGAGCGAGACAAGAGGTCGCATCATGGTCAGCTGGCTCTTACATCCTACAGGGGAGGTACCCCTTCTGAGACGCCTTATGATCGCCATCATAGCACTAGCCGTCTGCCCTAATGGGCGAGGCATGCACATGCATGGGGGTCTCACATGGTGCATCAGAGCGATGGAGAGACACAGGAGAGTGTATGCTTGGGGTCAGAGTATGCTTGCACATCTCTATCACGACCTTGAGGAGTATGTATTTGGACAGGGTTGCAGTTTGATGACATGCACACTTCGGCAGGTATGGATTTTAGAGCACTTCACATGCACCAGGCCTGTTGGCTTTCCGCTGAGTACGGCTAGCGAGCGACCTAGGGTGTTTTCTTATCCACTTACCGGCGAGTGGAGATTTGGAGATCTGTTATATTGGAGAGTGATTTTTGATAGACTGACAGCCGAGGTGACAGTGTGGAGACCTTACCTGCGGATGCACAGATGGGATGGGATGGAGAGATAGTTAGCATGCTTACAGAGGAACCGCCTACTGCAGGGACGATATTCACACATCATAGTCCCTTTTTACTTTGATCGAGTACGGAGGCAGTTCGGGCTAGAGCAGTGTGTTCTAGCCGATGTGCCCATCTATACTCAACACTCACGGGTCCTTCCCAGACCTAGAGCAGTAGCGAGACCGATGATAGATGACATCGAGACTACAGATATAGAGGGATCTGATCAGGATGTAGTCACTGATTATTCTGCAGAGCCTGGAGCATAGCGTAGGTATGTCTCATGGTTTATGAGATCATATCCAGGTCCTATCTTTCCACCGGATCACCCGACAGGCCATCCAGGCCCATGGAGACATGGAGACCGAGATGAGGACCAGGGATCCAGGTCAAAGGAGCCAGAGGAGGGAGAGGGTCATGAGGAGGCAGGAGATCCTGATCCACCTATAGGCGATCAGCCTAGCGCTCAGGAGGAGGAGGACACAGATAGAGATGAGGATGAGGAGGAGAGAACTGATGATGAGGAGAACGAGGATGCAGATGAGGATGAGGATGCAGATGAGGATAGAGATGATGAGGAGGAGTCAGATGCAGCTCCTCACCATTCAGGGGATGATACCATAGCTCTGGATCCTCCTCTTATTCCCCAATAGGGGGAACATGAGGCGATACGGAGCCCTGTTCCTAGTACCGTCCAGCCTACACCCATCGTGCACAGATTAGTCGAGCGAGGGGAGCCTAGTAGATCCCATTCACAGATGCTACCATATCATGATCCCTACTGGCGTGAGGGAGACCCAGGTATAGTAGGTTTAAATTGATTATTAATGTTTTGATGATATAGAATGGTACTAATACAAAAATCTATTCTACTGCCACAGCTAATGTGCAGGAGTGGTGTTCCTTGATTCAGCAAGCAGTGACAGACATTTCCACGATAGCACAGATCCCCAGTTCCTCACAGATTGCCTATAGGCCTCAGGGGAACGCGGGTTGGCATGAGGACTTGTTTTCCCCATTCCGAGTTCAGGTAGACATATGGAGGGAGAGAGAGAGAATCCTATCAGAGGACCTTCAGCGAGAGCGGCGAGATCTAGTAGCAGCTCAGGCCGAGGCTACCACCTATCGCACGATCCTTATGGATAGGGATCGTAGGAGTTCCTCTCAGAGTCACTCACGGTCTGTATCACGCTACACACCCATGGGTCCACCTTCATGGCCAGATCAGGAGGGAGCGTCCAGTCGACACTCTCCAGCCACTAGTCCTAGGGATAGGAGATGATTTTATGATGTAGGAGAGGTCACATTTTGGATGTATAGTGACCTATATTTGTATACGATCCACATATATATATGTATATATACATGCTTCTCTTTTGTCTCAAATGTGTTATCTTTAATGCTTAAAACAATGTATATTTTGCTTTGATTAAATCTAATACATTTGGTAAATGTACATGTATGTTCAGAATTTAATTTCCATATGATTTATTTCTCAATGCACCATGATTAAATTGATACATGTGTGACTTAATTAAATATTTAATCAAGTACTACATTGATGATAGGGAAGAAATATGCATTAAGTCTAAGAATCATATAACTAATGTGATTTAATTTTGAACTTAAACACAACATGATACGATTCTACTTAACACATAAAGACACTGTATAATATGCTAGCATAATGGAAATGTAAATCTTTTACAACTTACATAAATGGATTCAAGACAAACCATGAAGTAAGGAAACACGCTTGTCAAGAACGAAGCAATATAGATTAAACATCATAACATTTAATTCTATTTTGCTCTAATTAGGATATACTAACATATTACCCAATGTTGAAGAACTGAAAAGAAGATAAATAAGGAATGAAGAATTAAGCATAATATCTACGCAAGTGCATAGCATTTATAGGTTCTTTAAGAGGTGTACCGTCTACATCCGCTATTTTGTAAGCACCTGATCCATAATCCTCAATAACGATATATGGTCCAAGCCAATTACGACTAAATTTTCCCTTTTCTGCAGGTAAGGCATTCACATTGCACTAATTCTCATAAAGGACTAAGTCACCTACTGAGAAGGAACGTTGAATAACCTTATCATTATAGCTTCGTTGTAGAGTTTTGTGATACGCTTGAATATGCTCAAGAGCGTTTATAAGTTGTTCATCAAGCATCTCAAGCTGTTGAAGTCGTTGTTCTCTATAAGAGTCACCATCTACTATACCTTTGAGAGAAACCCTAAGTGATGGAATCTCTAGCTCTAAAGGCATAATAGCATCAACACCATAAACAAGATTATAAGGAGAAGTTCCCGTAGCAATTCGCACACTTGTTCGGTAGGCCCAAAGAGCATAGATTAGCTGGTTACTCCAATCCTTACCATGCTTATTCACGGTTTTGCGAAGAATTTGTTCGATTATTTTATTGGATGATTCGGCTTGACCATTTGACTAAGGATAGTATGGTGTAGAAAATCGATGTTTGATATGATACTTCTCGAGGAATTTCTTCATGTCCTTGTTCTTAAATGATGTCCCATTATCTGAGATTATAGTAGAAGGTATCCCGAATAGAGAAATGATGTTTTCTAGAAGAAATTGACAAATCACTTCAGCAGTGGTAGAGCGAAGGGGAATAGCTTCTACCCACTTCGTAAAGTAATATGTTGCGGTTATAATGAAGGTGTGTCCTTGAGATGAAGGAGGAGAGATTTTACCAATAAGATCCAAACCCCATGTGGAAAAAGGCCAAGAAGCTACTTGAGAACGGAGTTCTTGGGCAGGAGCATGAATCAGATTATTATGTTGTTGACATTGATGACATTTCTTAACAAATGAAAAAGAATCCTTCTGCATATTTTGCCAATAGTATCCCATACGAAGCAATCTATGAACCAAGGATTTGCCTCCAAAATGCCCCCCACAGGCACCTGAATGCACCTCTTCAAGAGCAACGGGGATTTCTGATTTGTTAAGACAGCGAAGGAGAAGACCATCATAACCCCTTCGATAAAGGACATTAGAAAGAATGATATATCTAGCAGACAACTTGCGGATTCTAGCCCTAGTGTTTCTATTAGCAGAATTAGGAAAGGTACCATCGGTCAAATATCTTACGATATGCGAGTACCATTCATCTGAGTCTATAAAGTCACAACATGTTACCAGACTAGGATCATCTACAATAGCTGGAGAAATAAGGTTGTGAATAACAAATTTAAGATCAACCACAGGGTCCTCTAAAGATACAAGAGAAGCCACACATGCCATTGCATCCGCATGTCGATTATCTTTTCGAGGAATAGGTTCCATGGTATAAGAATCAAATTTTTGTAATAAAGAGATGGCAAGGTCTTTATATTGTGATAATTTGTCTTGTTTTACTTGATATATTCCTGTTACTTGTCTTATAATCAATTGCGAATCTCCATAGATATGTATGTGTTTTATGTTCAGAGCTAAGGCTGCTTTTATTCCCGCTATAAGAGCCTCATACTCAGCAATGTTATTGGTACACAGGAAATTTAGACGATAGGATAAGGGAATGGGTTTCTTTGTAGGAGAAATCAGAACAACACCTGCCCCCGATCCCGTACGACACTTAGAGCCATCAAAGTATAACTCCCAAGTTTCATCTTTCTCTATAGAAAGAATGAAGTCATCAAGAAAAGACTCAGGATTAGGGAAGGAGAAAGGTGAAGGGGCCTCAGCTAGGTGATCGGTCAACGCTTGCCCTTTAATTGCTCTTTGTGAAACAAATTTAAGGTCAAATTCAGTTAACATCATAACCCACTTAGCTAGGCATCCTGATAAATCAGTTTTAGAGAAAAGATGCTTCAATGGATCAAACTTTACCATGACGTGGACTTCTGAGTTTAAGGGATAATGTCTCAATTTCTGAGTCGCAAACACCAAGGCCAAGCATTGTCTTTCTATCACAGAATATCGGGTCTCATAATCGAGTAAGGTACGACTTATGTAATAAACCGGACATTCTTTACCATCTTTATCATGTTGTGCCAATAATGTTGCAAGAGCATGAGAGGATGTAGCCGTATAAAGAAGGAAGGTTTTAGAAGGTTCAGCCGGTCGAAGGATAGGAGGATTAGCCAAATACATTTTTAAATCTTCAAATGCTTGCTGACAATCCTCATTCCATTGAAAAGTGATATTCTTTTTGAGAAGTTGAGTGAAAGGAAAAGTACGATCCGCAAGTTGAGATACAAACCTACAAATAGCTTGAATTTTTCCTTGTAAGCTTTTGAGTTGAGACACATTTCTAGGAGGTGGCATGTTGACAATAGCATCTATTTTCTTAGTATCCACCTCAATCCCATGATGCGAAACTATGAATCCTAATAGTTTTCCACTATCCACACCAAAAACATATTTTCGGGGATTCAAGCGCATGTGATATTTACGAATCCTTTCAAAGATTTGACGAAGGATTTTAATATGATCCATGCAAAGAAAGGATTTGGCTAAAATGTCATCAACATAATCCTCTAAAATCTTATGCATATAATCATGAAAGATAAGGGTCATCGCTCGTTGATAAGTTGCACCGGCATTTTTAAGTCCAAAAGGCATCATTATCCAACAAAATGTACCCCAAGGAGTAGTGAAAGCGGTTTTGAATTGATCTTGAGGGTTAATAAAAATTTGATTGTATCCTGAAAAACCATCCATGAAGGATAACAAGGCATGTCCTGCCGTAGAATCAACTATCATGTCAATGTTTGGAAGAGGAAAATCATCTTTTAAAGAAGCCTTATTTAGATCCCGAAAGTCAGTACACATTCTTATTTTGTTATCTGGTTTAGCCACAGCGACAATATTTGAAATCCATGGGGAATAATCAATAGGGCAGATAAATCCAGCCTCCAATAACTTTTCAATCTCAGCCTTAACAAGCAGAGCCACCTTAGGATTCATTTTTTGAATCTTTTGTTTTACGGGCTTAGCATCAGGAACTAAGACAATGTTATGAGTAACAATCTTAGGATCTATACCAGGCATGTTAGAGTATGTCCAAGCAAAGATCTCGGGGAATTCATGCAATAAATCTTCATATTGTTTTTGTTCCTCTCCATCCAAACATTTTCCAATTTTAATAACTTTCTCTTAATTGCAAGGGTCCATCTTAACATCAGTGGTGTCACTTATGAGAAGATTGCTTTGTTGAGGAGTATCCTTTAGCTGAGGGAATTCTTTCACAATCTCATCATTATCCGTCTCTTTTCCAAAGTAGGCTTCAGTGTTCAAACAATAAGGGAGTCCCCTATTGTGATGATAACGAGGAAGAGCGTCATATGCTCCTAAAAATTCAGCTAAAGCATCATTGGTAGGGAAAACGTCAAAAGCACAAGCACACGAAGGATCCCCATCAATGTACTCGGGGTGTTGCATTGATAGAGAGGTAGAAATAACATTAACACTAATGCATGGTCTTTTAGAAGCTTTAGTGCGCTTGCAGGGATTATAGCCAAGTCCAAAGGCATAACTGTGAAAATTAGTCTCTAGAGGAACTTTTATCCCTTGTTCATGAACACCGCAACCATTTCCATGATACCCATGCTTAGCAAAAATGCGAAAACCATGACCATAATGATCAGCCATTTCAGGAAGAGAAGGTGGTTTTTCATAAGACAAAGAATCAAACTCTTCATAATTAGAGGTGTGAGGAGAAGAAGTTTGAGAAGCGGCCACAAAATTATTACTCATAGGTTCGGGTAAGATTGATTGATTTTTAGCTTCTTCCTTCTTTTCAACTTTAAGCTCTCTAGAAGGAACCTTATATTCACCTACAAAGGTGGGATTAAAATCAAGAGATCCCCAATCATCTTCTTCGAGGATCTTCCTAGGATCAAAATCCTTCTTATGTGTAGTTTCAAGTCGAGAAGAATCTTCTTCAAGAGCTCCAGACTCATCCGAAGAATTTTGATCATCGGAGAGCGAGGATTCACCGATAGGTATCTTATTTAAAGAGTCATCACTAGATGAGGACGGCTTAGAAAAACCCCCCTTGGAAGTAGATGTTTGCAAACAAGCTTGAAAATTAGTATCACCTATCAAGGTATATGTCTTGTTATAAATAAATTTAACTTGTCTATGCAATGTAGAGGGGACAGCTTGCATACTGTGAATCCAAGGTCTCCCTAGGAGCAAGTTGTACGTTAGATTTCCCGACATAACATGGATAGGTGTAGGCAAAGTAACAGGCCCCACTGTGATGGGTAAGGTGATAGTACCTAATGAAGTTTTAGCCACATTATCAAAGCCTCGAATAGGACGAGAGTTCGGCTCAATTAGAGATGTATCCACATTCATCTTATGCAAAAGATTAATGCTACACACATTAAGACTAGAGCCATTATCTACTAGTGTTCACCTTATAGCAGTGTCTTTCATGATAACCACAATCATCAAGGGATCATATTGATGTTGGATTTCACTAGTAGGCAACTCATCTTGGGTAAACACAATTTGAGCTTTAGGATTCATCACAGAGTTAACCAAAGATGCTATATTACTAGATGTATTCGGTGGAGGAACATTCAAATCTTTCAAGGCATCTTGTAACATTCCATGATGAGTGGAAGAAGTTTGAATCAAATCCCAAAGGGATATCTTAGCAGGGGTAACTTTAAGTTGTTCTATGAGATCATATTCCTTGCCAAGAACTTGTGAAATACGTGGAGCTTGTAGAAGAATTGGTTGTGGATTCGGAAGAGAAACTGGAATAACAGGAGGAGGACTAGGCTGCCTATTATTTCTGGTATGATAAGTATGGGCAGCCGCATGATAACTCTCTCTAGTTATTTGCTTGGCATAATTATAAGGACTTATAGGTTTTCTTCCTTGCACAGTGATGATTGGTTTATTCGGCGTACAAAAGGAATCATGATCATACCCTCCTTGGATAGTAAGGAGAGGTGTTTTAGGAACTTGAAAGGTGGGAGAAGGATAAGCTCCTTGGACTTCAAAGAGAGGCTTTTTATGCTCATTCAAATTTATCATGTTAACTAATTTAGAAGTCTTGCTCTTATTTAAAGATTTCGATAAAGCCACAAAGTCATCAAGAGCATCATCCAACAAAGCATGATCATATCTATTAAAAGGTTTATCTTTTGATTCAAAAGGAGACATCTCCTCATAGAGGGGATTGTTGAAAACAACCATGTTACTAGATTTAGTGGAAGAGTTGATAGGAATGTACCCTTGAGAGGACTCATTCATCTTATCTTTCTCATCACAACGAAATGGCATAGTAATAAGGTTTATGAGTTTTTGGTAAAATGAAGGTTTGGCATCTTTAGGGTTCAAAAAATCATCTAAAGCTTCATCTAATTCATCTTGGCTATACTCATAATAATCATCATAAGCATGAACATTTTGCAAATAAAAGTCTGACATTTTGAAATAAAAAGTGCATGAAATTTAAACACACAATGCAAAGAAACACACTCTTTTTTTTTTCTTTTTAATGAAAATGAAATGAAAACACACTAAATCTAGATCTAGATCTAATAGATGCAATGCAAGAAGAAGCAATGATAGATTCACGTCGGGTTCACCAAAATGTGTGGGGGAAAAAGCGAGACTAGGTTATCATGCCCTAATCCTACCTTTTATCACACATTACGGAATATGAAAGAGCCTAGAGGTATCACACAATTGGCTACTTCTTTTTGTGAAAGAGAGAGCCACGGGCTACCTATTAGGGTTTCTATTCCTTTGTTGTAATTGAAAGGTATGATTATGCAAGTCCAATTCCTAACCCTAAAATGCAAGTATGAGCTAACAACAAGATTACAGAATTGAACTTAAACAATGGAAAGCTGTAAATACAAGGATGAAATAAGAATGCAGATGTGTACTCGGAGTCAAAATCAGACTGAAAATGTGCGGGACAGGGGCGCGGGCACCACTGTCCTGATTCTGTCTTGAAAACTGCACCGGAAACTGCTGTTTTGCACTCTGGAACACTGTCGGAAACTGTCGGA